>NC_090985.1:67562659-67865690 GCF_041146395.1 Eulemur rufifrons
CTTTGTCTTTCCTTAGTCTTCTTTCCTGGTTGGAATGTGGACACGATAGCTGGAACTCCGACAACCACCTGGGACCATGAGGCAAACTTGGGGATGGAAGATTTATTTGCACATGACATGGGAAAAAGAAAGTCTATGATAAATCTGTAAAGATGTCATACTTGAATTAAGCTGCTCCTCACCAGATTTCTTTATAAGAGATAGTAAGCCCTTATGTGTTTAAGCCACTTTTTTTTTTCTGTGATAGGTAATCAAATCTAATACTAATATAATCATCCTAAAATCTTTATTATCTGTCAGCTAGGGAAGATTCCTTTAGCCTTTCTCCTATGTTAGATTACCTCCCCCTCCCTTTTATTACTTTTCATTTTTGTTCTTAATTGACTCCTTTGTTTTGGTGGAAAATATCCCCTAATTGATTCATAAGAAATTGTACATGATAAAAGGTAAAATTCTTGAGATTTTGCATGTATAAACACTGACTTTATTGGTGGCTTCATGGAGTAAAGAATTCTAAGTTGCAAATCATCTTGAAAAATTTGTTCCGTTATGTTGCAGCTCCCACAGTCACTACTGAAAAACCTAGTGTTTTCTTGATCCTTTGCATATGACCTGGTTTTTCTGAGAATTTTTAGACATTTGCCTTTGTCTCCAGTGCTGTGAAATTTCATAATGGCATGCCTTGGTGTTGGACTTTTAGTACTCATTTTTGGGCTCTTGGTCTGTTCTATCAAGCTGGAAACTCGTGTCCTTGTTCTGAGAATTTTTCTTGAATTATTCATTACATAATTTTTCTCCTTTCTTCTCTTTCTGGAATTGCTGTTTTACAAATATCAGACCTCTTGGACTGACCCTTTAGTTTTCTTCTTATTTCTTTTCTGTTTTTTTTATCTCTTTATAGAGATTTCATTACACTTTTATATCTAAACTTGCCTGAGAATATTTTTGCTGTCATACTTATAATTTCCAAGACTTCTTGTATGTGCTTTCAATATTCTTTTTTAAAAATAGCATTCTATCTTTAATTCATAAATGCAATATCTTCTCTTAGATTTCTGAAGTTATTGATCATTTCATTTTTACACGTTTTTTTCCTGCTGTCTGGATTATTTCTGTTTGTTTTCTTACGTTTGATTTTTTTTGTTTGTTTGTTCAACCCCACACATTTTGGACGGAGGAACTACAAGGCTGATTGGAACCTCTGTGTGGGGATTGCCAACTTGCAGTCTCTGCTGTAGAGTGGCCTGGCTCGGCCTATTTACTGGGGGACCCTGACGATTGGCACTGCTAAGACTTTTCTCTTGGACTGATCAGATCCCTCCGAGAAGCATACCCCAGCTGGAGGGTGTGAGCCCAGTGGTGAATACTCTGGGAGCAGAGTCTTTGAAGGGTATTTCACAGCTCACTCTTCAATATGGAGACTTCACTTAATATTTTGTTTTTTAATATCGTGCCCGACCACCAGTTGTGCCCATCTTAAGAAGGCACACCTCTAGTTCTCCAAGGATTAGGTGGAGTTTTCAACAATATGTCAGCTCTACCTTCACCCTCACTAACAGTTGCACATAGTGCAGCCAGTTCTTGAGCTTGGCAGAGGTTCTGTGATACCAGTTGAATCGCATCTTGGCTTCTTGCATTGCCTGTGTAAGTTTCAGCTTTCTCAGAGCTTCCAAATCAGTTTCCACTAGATTTGCCTTCTTTCCAGCTCCAGGTTTGTGTCCCTTTGGCTCTTCTTCTATCCTTTTTATGTTTGGGGGTTAATGTTTCCTTTTATCCAGGTACTTTTATTGCCATGTTTTAAGGGTTTTGGGAGAGAGCAAAAGAAATCATACATTTTTAATCTCCAATTGTTAACTAAATCTCCCTATGGATTTTGCTATGGCTTAAAAAAACCCCAGCTATCCAGAAGCTTTGGTGGTCATGGGAGTAAGTGATTAGAACAATCCTTTTCTATGTTCAAGCTAAGGGATTGTAAGCTATCTTTTATAATTTTCTATAAATGAAATTAACGCCTTTTCTTACTTCTACAATGGACAACTATCAAAAGGAGAAAAATAACTTGCAAGTCCAGATGGAATCATTTATGTCCCTGGATATAGAAGAACTTTGAAAAATAAAGTAAACTTGCAGATTCTATTATAAAAAGGAAATCTGCATATAATTAAAACCATGTTTCTAGAAATCGTTTATGAGGAAGAGGTTTATGTGAGAGGACAGGGGTCCTCTAGAAGGAAACTTCAGTATAACATAATGATTATTCTTGTCATTGGCTATTAGGTACTTTCAGAAGACATGGGATTAAAGTGACTCCCATTTACTCAGTTTGCCAGGGCCGGAAGAGTGCTGTAGAATGCTATCTGAAAACCTCACCTCCGTGGCATTCCAGCTGCACACATCCCTTCTCTCTGAAATAACTATTTTCACGTGAATAGACACAGACATTCTGCCCAACATGGCGTGTCTAACTCATTACTGCAGGATGAGTGATACTGTGTGATTCTGCCCTGGGCTGATAGATGGAATGGATGACTTCTCTAAATTTGCCATATCCCCAAGGAGTTTTTGTATCCTTAGCTTTCACAAATATTAAATCCCAAAGTAATGTTGATGCTGAAGGGAAAGCAAATTATTCCAACCCAGGGAATTTTAATGATATCCGCGGGTTACAACTCTTACTTGCTCAGGGCGTCATGGAATTTTCCTTTATAACATAAAAGACTGATGAATTTTTGGATACACTGATTTGACCTCTCCTCTATGAGCCTGTTCCCCTCTTCCTCAAATCTGTACTACATACCTACATACTAATTTTCCTTAAACATTGTTTTCATTTTATTGCTTATTTACAATTGCCATTGACAATCTCTGAAAGAATTAAGCCTGAATGCATCTGTCTAGCTTTTAAGATCTTTCTTAACCCCAGATGCTAGATAGGTTGGTTTCCTCACTGTCCCAGGTCCTCACCTGCTGCTCCTCTGTAGGGCTCCCTTTACGTAGCATTTCTTTTCATTCAGTTTCACATATTCAACAAGTAGGTACATAAAGTAGAAGGGAATAACACAAAGTTCCCATGTTCTAGAAACTCAAAGTCTAATGGGGGAGCTAAACAAGGAAGGGGCTGAGGTAAGTGGCTATACATAGAGGGCACTATAGGAGTACACGGTAGCAAAGTAGGAGGTATGAAATCCTGGTTTGAGGGCAGTAAAGTCTTCCCAGAGAAAGTCGCATCCGATCCGTGTCCAAGCTGGAAGTTAGCCAGATGAGAGATGAGTAACATAGGGTGAGTGAGGAGACTGATCCCTTCAGAGAGAATATCATCCTGCCATTCAAATCCACCCTAAAGGTCAGTTCATGTCGTATCTCCCCATAAAGCTTTTTCACTGGTATCTTGATTGATGTCATGGTTAAAGGACTGCCTTTCTCTGTCTTCTCTTCACTGGTGAGGTCCTGGGGTTCCTGTCACTTTGGTTTTTGGTGGCCAGCTGATAGGAAGATGTAGTATCAGGAGAGAAGACACAGCTCCTTTAGGTTGGGGCCTAAGTCATGTGCTTTAGTCTGGTTCCTCAGAGACTAAACACTGGGTATTATGGGCACAAACTCAGAGTGATACCTTGTTTTCTGTTTTCTTGTTTGTGTATTTTTTCAGAAACCTCCCAGGGAGGAGTGTCACAGATTTGAGGTGGGATCTGGACGACCCTGGGTGCCTTCGTCAAGTGCCATACAATAGCACCCCCAAACTGGCACTGGACCTGTAACATTTCCCATTATTTCAAGCTATTTTTGAGCTTTGAGCAAGGGTAGCCTGTGGCCCAACACAAAGAACAGTTGTCAATTAAATATTCACAAGACGGTGGTGAGTGCAGAACACAACTTTGTAGGAGCTGACTACAGAAAAAACCGAAAGTGCAGGTGAAGGGGGAAGCAAAGTGCTTTTCCAAGCCTCTTCTCAGGTGGTAAATGGTTGATTCTCAAAAGGAAGAACCCATTTTATTTCCAGAAAGTCTAAACAAAAGAAGCAATAAAACAGTCCTCATTTTCTCATTAGCCACATGAAATCAATTTCATTGTGCTTCAAGACATTCAGTTATCCTCTGCGCAAACCTGAGGAGCTGTGTGAGTTGTTGCTTTTCTAAAGCTAATTGTTAGCACTTTGCCATTTGCAATGGAATCACTCAATGAAGTGAAAATAGAAAGTTCACAGTGCGAAAAATGCTTCTCAGATCCACGGAAGAGTCCATCCCTGTGTTCATCAGCTGCACGGGCTCATTAGATTCTGGAATTATAGGCTTTTTTGTTAGAATCTGGTGGTGCTCATTCATTTTGACATTGTAAACACATGGTGGAAAATTCCAGTGTTTTTTGGAGATGTCCTAATAATTATGTATCCATTAATTTGTTTAGAAAAATTGGTCCTGCAGAGTAGTCTATTATCAGCCTGTTCAAAAAACTTACTGTGTGGTTCTCTCTAATTTAAAATGCAAAAGTTAGATAAAGCACATCCATAAGTTGAAAGTAACACATCTGCCAAAACATGTTGTAGGAGCAAGAGTTTTGCCAAACCCTTCTCTAACTTGCGAAGTATAAACAATGACAACTCAAGAACATACCAACTGTTCCCCTGGAATTACCTTGATGTCTGCTGTACTCATTCTTTTAGCATTACCAAAGGAATTTAGGTTTCTCTTTAGCATTGCTACCTTTATTTTTATATCTATTACAATATCACCACTTATCTTCTCAGTGATAAGTATTGGTGGCATTGAATTTTGAAATCTTTCTCGTCATTCACGTTTCTCCATTTCCTGAAATAATTAGGCTTACTGAATTCTCAACTGTCCTCATTTTTGTCCAGGTTCACTCAGTCTGTAATCTTTCCTGTCATCTCCATATTTTCAAATTATACCCATTTGCTCAAATGTCCCAGAGGAACTCCATGAAATTGACTGTCATCCCTCTACCCATGCTTAATCTTTTACTCTTCTGAAACCCACTGGCAATTTATTTCCCCTTGTGTATGGCATTTACCACTTTGTCCCTTGCAGTATAATTTTAGTGCTCATGTCTTATTTACGTCATAGACTTAGGCCTCCGTAAGGATTGGCATTATGTTAAATGTATCTTCATATCATCCACAGTGTCCTTTACATCTTGTCCCTCTACTAAACCCTCAATTAAAATTCATTGACTAAATGATGGACAGTATAAGAAAAAATAGAATGGTCTTTTTAGAGGCAAATGATAAGGCAGGCACCCAGCAGAGGTCCCAACCATTCTTTTTAAATCTATCAATTCTCATTTTTAGTTTTCGCTAGTATAAGTACGATGCCTCTCAACTGGTTTTTCATGAACACAGTCAATAAAGAGAGAGGATATGAAAACTTTTAAGTTGCCTTTCTTGACGGGTTTGCTCCTCAGTAGTTTCCATGGCACATTCCAGGGAATTCTGGAGAGACTGCAGCTGATTCAAGGTCTCCTTCAACAAAAATCGAGTTACAAATTGTTCCAAATTGGAGGCTTCTTGGTAGTCCTAAGGGTGACGAAAGAAATGCAATTAGAAGTATGGCAGAAGAAAACACCCGGAAACGTTTTTTCTTCCATGTACCCACCAATCTCAGGTTGGTCCTAGAGAGAGTTGAGAAAGGAGGAAAGAAGTGTTGGGCCCTGGATGCTACAGCAGAGCTCCATCCACCCACCAGAAGTTGAATAAAAAAGCCGCAGGAATGACTGGAATGTCTCACCTCCCACTGCACCTGCCTCAGAATTAGAGAAAAGGACAAAACCCAGCAGAATTATAGAATAGACATGAATTAAACAGGTTGGAATGTGACTAACTCTGGATTTGCTTTGTGTTTCATTTAAATGATGACCATGCCATCATGTATTTTCTCTGTTACCAACAAAACGCAGTCACGTTTCAGCAATTGGCTTAATTCTCTCTTGATGTATTTATCATGCCTGATCTGTATTAGTCTGAAGCCAAAGGAAATTTGTGCAGTTATTTTAAAATGAAGAAAATGTTAGGCCTGGAATATTGAAACAGTTTACTAAATCTGCTTGCTTTTCTCCCTCAGCAACTTTACCTGAAGCTCATTTGCAACTAACTTCTAGAACAACATGTCAAAGCAGCATTCATTCAAACAGCTCCAGGTCTACATGGAGATCACTGCAGATGTCATAACCATACTTAATAATGTGTTGGTTATGAAGGTACAAAACGGGACCTTTGCTTAATTAAGGTAGATGGGTGAGCCGTGGATGATTTCACCTGCTGCTCTTGTTTTCTAAAGCCTCAGGGAGAACCTAGAAAGAAAATCAGGTTGGCGTGAAATAAAGTGGTGTCAGAGCTACTCTTTCAGGTCATGGGACCAGACAGCAAAATCTGATTTTCTAGGGTCTTGGGTGAGAATAGTATATTCAAGTTCAGCCAAGGAAAGGATTTGTCTGGCTCTGTCCCTAAACAGAATGATTTTTTCGTGGTTGAAAACAGAAAACTAAAAAGGAATTACGGTGACAAGATAATGACATGAATCACGACGTGTTGGGGAATCTGAGGGCATAGTTGTAAACCCACACTGCAGTTATTTAACCTGGCTGATTCTCAGCCTTCTCACTTATAGCTCAAACTAAGTAACTCTGGCATACATTCTGACTCAAAAATATTCTGTGCTTCTGTCGACTCCAAATTAGGAAATATCGGACTGTGGCCTCCTGATATAAATTACTTTGGAAGTTTTTCTATTAGAAGAACAATCTAATGTCATGGAAAACTTCGTTTCTTTTCTAATCTGAAACAGTAAAAGGTTTTAATCATCGGTCTCTTTTTAAGCACATTCTGTGCAGGTGAACAACAGGAAATTTCCTTATTTATCGTATCTAATAGTCTAAAAATTAAACCCTATTTTTATTTAAATCCCACTTGAGAAACTAACCATCAAATAAAATAATAATAATAATTAGAATTTTTGGTGAGTAAAATCAAGCTAAAACATATAGAGAATACTTAATTTGATCTCATAGCTTGCTATTTATTGGCAATAAAACTTCAAAAATATTATCTCTCATTGTGTTTTTGAAAATAGAGGAAAGTTTTCTCTTGAGATGGAAAGAAAATGTGGTGATAAGAAAAAAAAGTGTGTTTGATTCTTTCCCCAGTTATTTCCATTTTGCCAAAGCATATTTTTAAAATAAAATTTATTACAATGAAGACAAAATATAATTGCGTAGTCAGAAATTATTCCAGCTATATTTGCATCTCAGTATACACTATGACTAATCTAAAGCAAATGATAAAAAGTTTTATACCTATTTGTAGACAGCATTGAAAAATGAAGGAAGCATGCATTTACCAAGCAATGAAGCACAGCACCAGCCGTATCCTTTTCTCATTTAAATGTTAAATATTTGTCATGTCAAAACTATAGAAAAGAGATTGGTATTTTTTTTAGTTAGCCAATTTAAACACTCTGGTTGTTGCAATTAGATTTTAGCTTCTTAGACACAAAGGTCATGTCTTATACTTCTGTATTCCCCATGGTGCCCAGAATAGATACTTATTCAATACCTGACTGTTTGCAGACAAACTCGTAACCCTGAGAATTTATTGCATTTGCTATTGTGGTCTTACATATAAAGATTTTGGTAATGTTAAAGTTAGGTAATTAAGGAAAGTTAAAATCAGACAATTGGCTACTCCATCATTGCTTCATCATAGCAAATCAGGAAGTTATTAGGTTGCTCACACTTTTATCTGACTCTGATGAGAGTTTGCTATCCCCACTAGTGACCCTCATATAACACTAAGAAATGTCACAACCCAGCTAGTTGATATATTTGATATAAATGTTGCTGTCTTGGCATTGAGAGAGGTAGGTGGGTACATCAAAGGCTTTGGGGGATGACATTTTTGAGTTAATTATGAAGGTTGGCTGTTATATGCTGCCCTTTGGTGATAAGGAGAAAAAAGAAGTTGTCTTCTAATATCCCTAGGTATCCTTCCAGACTCAGCTGGGGGCACTGTCCTTGTACAGCCATTCCTTCCTTTGAACCACCACTTCCCTTCACAGGATCAGACACACTTCCTTCCTCTCCTGTGTATTCCTGTAACATCTTTTCCCTACCTAGAATATAGAATCTGTCACTTAATATTGTAATTTGTTGTTTACTTGTCTATATCGCCCATTTTAGGCTAGCTAATTTAAGCATAGGGATTATGTCTTATTCATCTCTGCCTCTGGAATGCCCAGAACAAAGCCTGACTCATAGCAGCTTAAAGAGTGCGTGAGGAATAGGGTACCATATGGAGAGGAAGGCACCAGAGGGAGTGTCTACGCTCTGGGAACTGCTCTTGCCGCTGGCCAGTCACCAGCTGCCTCCCCTGCCCCCAGCCCTTGCTGGCTGTAGATGCTGCTGCCCAGCTTGCCCGATCATGTGGGCTTTGCAATAAAGGGAAATACAGCTTTGTTCTTAACAGACTGTTTGTCCTCTTTTTATTTTCTAGACCGTTTGTTAGTCTTCTTCCCTTCCCTTATTCTGGATCCCGGGGTTTGGGACTGCAGACCCAGGTGGCGCAGATCCAATCTTCCTTCCCTTTTCTCAGATACGCAGCAGATGTTCCTTTGGAAGGCAGTGGCAAAAGAAGCAGATGGAAAATTAAATAGATAACAAGCTGGAAAATGTCAAAGCCTAGCCCTTTTTATTCTCAACAAATGTGTTGGTCGTGAAGGTACAAAAAGGGATCTTTGCATTCCTAACTCCCCAGAAGATTGATGTGCTGGCATAAGACACGTGTTCCTTTGAGCAAACCCGTATTTGAGAGACTGGCAGAAAGAACTTTCACTGATCTAATAAAGCAGTAACAAAAAAGAAAAAAAAAGGGACAGATAATACTCAACATCCAAATTCTGCCTCTTTTTTCAAACACAGTTTAGCCCCTCATGTCTGTCAGAAAAGATATGGGCAAATGAAAGCGAACAGTGTATTTCTCAGCTCCCAATAACGTTCATTCATGTCATTGATAATTGTCAGTTACATGAATCATTAAGTAGAAGTTGTTAACAAACTAGCATTACTGCTTCCATTTTTTTTGCCTTTGGAAAGCCAAAATGTAAACATTTCAATACTATATTACCTTTTGTGGCACTGGGGCAGGGCTAGCATTCATTTAAGTAAAAATACTAGCACTAGAAGCATAGTGCTTTGAAAATCAGGGTTCTTAGGGGACTGTCTGCACATCTTAATTGTCAGGTCATTTTCAGGAAGCAAGCTCTGCCCAACTGGTTGATGGAAGAGAGAAGTTATTAGCTATTACCCCACTATGAATGATCTGAGTTAATTGGGAAAATCGGAGCATCAGACTTCCCTGTTTGTATTAGCCCTTTTTGAAAATCAGTCAAATCAATGACACCTAGTCTCAGTGAATTCTTGTTTATAAGGTCAGAAATAATTGCATTTAGCAGGGGGTGTGCTGCCGACTGTCTTTGGGTCTAAATCCTTGCAACTCTCACTATGCTCATTTGAGACATCTGTACCAGCTTCTATAACAAGGAAAAAAAAATATCACTTTACAAAGATAGGGTTGTCTTTTTCTCTTTTTCTACTCTTCCCCAAACTATTACCTTTAAAAATACTAACTGGCTTACACACATTATCTGTGCCCTACTTCTTTTAAATATTCTTGGGCTTTCATTTTTAAATGGTACATATATTTTTTTCTATACTGGGAGAACATTATATCAAATTTAAGTCTTGAAAAATAAATAATAAAGAACTGGTTCTTAATTATCTTAAAAATGGACTGAGGTGAGTCTTAGATACGTCTTTGGAAATCTCAGATGGCAAAACAAGAGAACAAAATAATTTCAGACTACAGCATCACAAGGATTAAAGGATTGATAGATTCTCAGGTTAGTGAAAGAGGAGACAGATTATAATTTTGGAATAAAATATTATTCAACAACCAATAAATTGAAATAATTTCAAAGCCTCATCTTAGGCAGATATTCTGTAGTTTGAAATCAGAAAATACTTTGATGAGTTATATTATTTAAGATCTTTATATTGATGAACTACATTATACAGGGCTCATTCTAGAGTTGTCAAGGACTCACTTTGTGTAGGCTTCTTTCTTCTGGCTCCTTCTATCAGTCTGTCTCGTATCAGGAGACCCTACCAAGAACATATGATCCCTTGGATGTCTTTTCCTAAATAACAGTCCCATTCTGATAAGAAATAATCCTCTTCAAACAAGTGGAATTTTAGTAAAATGCACATGAGTATGAGGATGGGGACATCCACAGAGCCAGCCCAAATGTGGAGATAAATAGCTAACAGATGAGGACCCAGATCACATTCCCAGGCATCTAGTCACCTAGTGCGGTGGTTAAGAATCTGGGCCCGAAGATGTTACACTTAAGTTCTGATCTGGGCTGGGGGTGGTGGCTCACGCCTGTAATCCTAGTGCTTTGAGAGGTTGCCAAGGTGGGAGGATTGCTTGAGGCTAAGAATTCAAGACCAGCCTGAGCAACAGAGTGAGACTCCATCTCTATAAAAAAATAGAAAAATTAGCTGGGCATGGTGGTAAGTGCCTGTACCCCCAGATACTTGGGAGGCTGAGGCAGGAGTATCACATGAGCCCAGGTGTTTGAGGCTGCAGTGAGCTATGATGATGCCACGGCACTCCAGTTTGGGCAACAGAGCAAGACTCTGTAGTAGGAAAAAAAAAATCTGATCTGTATTTGTGCCACTTGATAGCTGTGTGAACTTTGGAAAGTATTCAACCTTTCTAAGTTCCTATTTCCTTAACTGTGGATAAAAATAGTTGTAAGCTTATTGTAAGGAGTAAAATGAAATATAGTATATAAAGCACACAGTAGGGTGTGCTTTTGATCAGTATTCATTATTGCTATTAATCCACTGGAGAAATGACATTATAAAGTATAATGGACAGATCATTGGCTCAAAATTCACAAGACCTGGGTTTGTCTACTGTCATTATAGTTCAGCTCAGAGTTATCGCTAGGATAAATGTATGGTTGGTGTTTGGCATGTAGTAAGCTCTCCACAAATATTAATTTTACTGAGTTCTTTTCACATATAATTTCTACTGCACATCTTCTACCTTGCTTATTAAAAATATATACATTTTATATATGTATTTGTTACCATATTAAAGCCGTGACTGATGGAATTCAGTCCCTGAGGAGTGTCAAGTTCAATACGTAGAGTTCAACTGCAAAATTAATCAGAAGGTTTTTCCATTTTTGTTTCTCATCAAGGGCAGTACATGGGATGCAATTTATAATTCTAAACAGTGTATCCTGCATTGCCCTTTATCTCCTCTGAATTCTGTCAGCCATTTCCTCCTACTGGAGACCTCATTTTCTAGAATCTTCCCAAATTTCTTCCTCAGTCTCTGATTTGAAACCCTCTTTCTTCCTTTCTCTCCCATATCTTTATATGTATATTGACTAAGATTTCTTCCCTTCTCTTCAAGACTATATGAGTCTGGTTTTATTCCTTTAGGCCCATTTCTTGTTCTGTAACACAGAAGTATGGAAACTAGACCAATAATAACAGGAGGATTTGGAGAGGGTAACATATTGGTGGCATAGTTTATGAAACCCCTGGAATCTTCACATAAAAACAGACAGAACAACTAGATAAAAGCAACAACAATAAAAAGTTCCAATACATGACAAATACAATGAAACTAGATGACAAGGTATTATCATCAACCTCCAAATTACAAGTGGATAAGAGTAAAACCACTGACAGACACAAGAGCCACACCGCATGGTGTCACTGGATGTGTAGGCAGAAACAAAAGGAAGCAAGGAATTATGAGACAAACCTGAGAACAAGAGAACTCCAAAGAAGCCAACATTCACTAGAATAACAATGGCTAACTTGAGAACAGCAGCTAAAACTGGGAAGCATTTTATCTAAAAGTGGGTAAGTACAAAAATGAGAGAGCGAGCACAAAAATCCTAGAAAGGCCTAAAGGGGCCGGAACCATGAACTCTTGAAATTAATCATGCTGAATGCTACATCAGGAGGGACCTACACTGAGGAGAATTTGCTGGCAGTAGAGTCAAAATTGAGAAGAACAGGGTCACAGAGACAAAGAAAAGAAGATTCAGATAAAAAGTAGAGGAGAAGAACAAAGCCTGGAACTCTCAGAAGAAAAGTCACCATAGTTTTCCATACTGTAAGACAACCACCTAAGAGGACACTTTGTGAAGTTAGAAAAACAATTCCGAACACAGCCTCTTTTGAAAACTCATGAAAAAAAATTTTTTTAAAGCAACAAAAATTATTAAAGTTAACTATTATCCAATATTATAAGAAAAAGGAAAATAAGAAGCAGAACAACATCCCTGCAGACAGTGAAAACATACCAGAAAGCAGCCCACAAAACAGATCAAAGTATAACCAAGTATTTAAAACTGACCTAGAAGACATTAAGAAAAAAATTCAAGAAATAAAAAAAAATACATTAGTTGGACTAACTCAGAAATGAGGTAATGAAATTCAGAAAAGAATTAGAAATAGAAGAAAAATATGTCAAAAATTAAGTCCAAATTAGAAGGAACACAAGAACAAATAATCATAACACATAGCACCTTAATAAGAGAAGATGAAAGGAGAAAAAGTTTAAAAATCAAAAATAATAAAGAAAAGAAAGAAAAGCAATTTGAGAGGAAGTGACAAATATTGAAGATAGACAAAGGATGTACAACATAGTAATAACAGAATTTCTAAAGAGGAAGAGTAGAAACTAACAAAGGAACAGAACACTAGAATCTATTATTTGAGAATGCTTTTCTAACATAAAAAGGCTATTAAATGTTAAAAGCATAGACATATATGAGAATGTCAACTCAGAACAAACCCATGAAGGCATATTTTAATAAAATTACTGGATTTTAAAAGACAAAGCAATTCTTAGTACACTAAGACATATAGAACAAATGACTTATGGTAAAAAATAAAATAAAACAAAAACTAGGTTATTATAGGACTTTCCAAAAGCAATACTTTATGCCAAAAGAAAGTGTAGTTACATATTTAGGATATTTAAAATAAGAAAATGGATTTTATATCAGGAAAAATCAACCGTTAGGCATAAAGGGCCCCCCAAAATTGTCAATACGCAAGAAGTCGGGTACCATTGTTCCCATGAGCCCTACTCAGGAATCTATTAGACAATGAGCTGCAGACAACCAGAACAACCAGATACTTCAACATACAGACTGATGGTCTAGGCCAGGTACTGACAAACATTTTCTCTAGTGACCCAGATAGTAAATATTTTAGGCTTTGTGAACAAGCGGTCACATGAAAGCAGCCATAGATATTTTTTAAATGAATAAGTCCGACTGTGTTTATGGACCATAAAAAATAGACGGTTGGCAGAATTTGGCCAATGGTTGGAGTTTGCTGACCCCTTATCTAGTCATTGAGCATCAAAGGCTGCCAACATCAAAAAAGAGAGAGACAACCAGATAGCACGTGATTCCTGATGAGAGAACACACTATCAGGTATAGTCTTGTTAAATAAGCCTCTGGTTTCAGCTGGCAATTTGCAGTGAAAACTGAGTTCAGAAGAACATGCTTAATTGTATAACGAGTAGGCAGCAACCAGCAAAGTCTAAACCATGAACACCTCTCTGGGTTCTACAACAGATAAATTGTAAAAATAAATAAAAATATTATGGAATAACCTGTAAATTAAAAAGATATATAACAGACATAAAATGGGCACAACTAAATTATAGTTTCTAGGGATGAACATCTGTGTAATAAAACCATAATAAAATGCAAGAAAGTGATTACTAGAGGAATCGGTAGTTATTTTCAGAAGAAGGGATAATTGGAACAGAGCACAGCACATGAAAGGGCTTCTGGGGTGACTGATAGTTTTTTTTTATTATTTGGGTAGTGGTTACAACAGTGTTTGCCCTATAATCAAGATCTATATTTGATTTCTGTGGCTTTTCTCTTTTTATTTTATAATAAAAAGGTTAAGAGATATGTAGGAACCAGCCTAGTAGAAATATATGATCCTCATATGTTTGAGAAGCTGTGGAATAGACAGATATGTAAAATACAGGACTCTTTGGCAGGCAATAGGACAAGAAAAGCTGTAAACATTTCCAAATTAGTAATTTTTATCACTTCTTATATACCATCTTCTCAACTGCTAGCCTGCATTTTTGTGGAGTGTCACATAGAACCAAATGTTACATTTTTCAGCGTGAAGAGCACAGAACTATATTCATACATAAATTGGGCTCAATTTATATTTATTGATGTTGATAAAAAGAAGTCACCAAAATTTCTCCCCCATAAATACACTGCTTTCCACCTTATTGCTCACACACTTTTCTTTGAATATCATTTTAGGTTTCATGGAATAAAACAGAGTTGAAATAAATCACACTTCAAGGATAACAGTCACTTGCAACGTGACTCCTCCTGAACAGTGTATGTGTCAGATAGATAGTTCTGTCTTAACCACAGTCCTGTAATACGTAGAGCTAATGGGCCTAAGTTACTGAATTTATCAGTGACAAATACATTTTTCAAAACAGCATATACAATCTCTCTGCTTTCAAAGACAAATTATCCTTGTCTTTTATCTAAACAAATTCTGTGACAGAAGGAGTAATTGGGTATTAAAATAGTATGAGCATTTCCAAACAGCATAGTTTATGGGAAATAGTAGGTAATAAATATGTGAACACTGACACATTTCTGGATTTAATTTGCCTTTGCGGCTCACTTATGAATAGAATATCAAAATATTCCACTAATTTTTTATTCAGGAAAAAAACATCTGGGAATAGATAACTTCCTCAGAATAACAAATAGCTAAAGAATTTTTTTTCAATGGGACTTTATAAAAAACAAAATACTATATTTCATCAAATATAAAATTTTATAAACATTACTTATGAGATATACCATTATTTTGGTATTTTACATAGTGCTAGGAAATAAAAATATTGCCTATTAAATTTTATGCACCATCAATTGAAAGATTTACCCCAATTTCATAGATGTTAGAAAGTGAGAAATTATGTATCTTTGAATTGCTGAAATGTGATGTGTTATTTGTTACATTTCAATATGGCTCACGACTGACAGCAAAGGGTATAGATGATCTCTTTGTGCCTATAACTTCACTGTGTTCTGTATTCCACATTTGAAAGTCTGGACCAGCACTCACCATTTCTCACACATGTTCAAGAACATAATCAAGCAACGTAAGACGACAGTGGCTGTAGCCTGAAATCAGCCTGGATCAGCCTTTCTTAGCACTGAGTTTGTGTCAAGGTCTCCTGGCTTATTTTAGGGGTTTCTAGATAGGCTTATAAGCTAGTTGAAATCTTAGTGGGCATCCAGAAGAATAAGTCAAGAGTTCATGGTGGACTTGTAGAAGACTGAAACAGGACCCACAGCTTTCACCTCTCACAAAAATCAAATCACGGTGGATAACAGACTTAAACCTTAGGCGTGATACAATCAGAATTCTAGAACAAAATGTAGGAAAGACTCTTACAGACATTGGCCTAGGCAAAGAATTTATGAAGAAGATCCCTAAGGCCATCACAGCAGCAACAAAAATAAATGAATGGGACATGATTAAATTAAAAAGCTTCTGCACAGCCAAAGAAACAGTCCAGAGAATAAACAGACCACCTACAGAATGGGAAAAAATTTTTGCATACTACACATCAGATAAAAGACTGATAACAAGAATCTATTTAGAACTCAGGAAAATCAGCAAGAAAAAATCAAGCAACCCTATCAAAAAGTGGGCAAATGACATGAATAGAAACTTCTCGAACGAAGATATAAGAATGGCTAACAAACATATGAAAAAATGCTCAACATCCCTAATCATCAGAGAAATGCAAATCAAAACCACAATGAGATATCACTTAACCCCAGTGAGAATGGTCTTTATCAAAAAAACCCAAAACAACACATGTTGGCGTGGGTGTGGAGAGACAGGAACACTAATACACTGCTGGTGGGACTGCAAACTAGTGCAACCCCTGTGGAAAGCATTATGGAGGTATCTTAAACAGATTCAAGTAGACCTGCCATTTGACCCAGCAATCCCATTACTGGGCATATACCCAAAGGAAAAAAGGTCATTCTGTAACAAAGACACATGTACCCGAATGTTTATAGCAGCACAATTCACAATAGCAAAGATGTGGAAACAACCCAAATGCCCATCAATACTTGATTGGATTAGTAAGCTGTGGTATATGTATACCATGGAATATTACTCAGCTATAAGGAATGATGAAGATACAACATCTCTATGGTTCTCCTGGAGAGAGGTGGAACCCATTATATTAAGTGAAGTATCCCAAGAATGGAAAAACAAGCATCACATGTACTCACCAGAAAATTGGTTTCCCTGATCATCACCTAAATACACATCTGGGAACGACACCAATCGGATATCAGACTGAGGTGGGGGGTAGGGGGGGATGGGGGTATGCCTACACAATGAGTGCATTGCGCACCGTTTGGGGAATGGTAACGCTTGAAGGTGCTGACTCGGGAAGGGGGGGTGGGGGGGAGGGACATATACCTACATGATGGGTGCAACGCGCACTACCTGGGGAACGGACACGCCTGGAGCTCTGACTTGGGGGGAAAGGCGGTACATGGGCAACGTATGTAACCTGCGATTCTGTATCCCCCATAACAATAAGATGGAAATAAATAAATAAATAAATAAAAATAAAAATAGAAAAACAAAAAAAAAAAAAAAAAGAGTTCATGGTGGAAGGGATTCTATGGTATTAGCTAGTTAAAACAATGCAGCCTGCTAACACACACACACACACACACACACACACACCCTCACTGAGTAGATTACAAGACCTCCAATTTTTGTGATTACAAATATATGGGGAACATATGTGAGGGAAAGTGAATTATAAAAATCTACCTGCATCCTCCTTTCTATAAAAGTGCTTCTAGATACAAGCTACTTAAAATTGGTTATGAGGCCGGGTATGGTGGCTCACACCTGTAATCCCAGCACTTTGGGAGGCCAAGGTGGGAGGATTTCTTGAGGCCAGGAGTTTAAGACCAGCTTGGACAATATAGCAAGACCTACAAAAAACATAAGAAAAATTAACCAGGCACAATTGTGCACACCCGTAGTCGCAGCTACTCTAGAGGCAGGAGGATGGCTTGAGTCCAGGAGTTTGAGGCTGCAGTGAGCTGTGTACCACTGCACTCCAGCTTAGGTGACAGAGACCTTGTCTCTAAAAAATAAACAAAAATTAAAAATAAATAGATAAATAAAATAAAAAATAAATAAAAATAAAATTGGTCTTGAATATCTCATTTGTGAACTGATATATTGGAAGGTAATATTTACATTAAATAAAATTCCTGGAAGTTCCACTTTTATAATAGGATTAGTTAAGTATCCTAAAGTGTTCCTTCTATAAAATGTACCATAAAAGGTAGATAAAATATGACAAATATTATTTTAAATGCACAGCAGGGCTTCCAAGAAAGTAAGGGAAAACCTAGAGAGTCAAAAATGAACAGAAAATAGAGAAACAGACCAGTAATCTAGCATTGAAGGCCTTGTTCTCCTGCTGGCATTTTCTTTAGCTAGAAAGTTAAAGTTCCAGATTTTAACAACTTCTAGGGGGGACAGGATATGAGTCAGGGTGAGGAGCTGGACTTGGAACACTCAAAAGACCACACTTTCACCACAAAAGAGGGCTAGGAAAAAAACGCCACCCATGAGCAAAGGAAGATGGCAAATGCATTTTTTCAGTCTTAACTCTGGTACAAAAACCCTCCCCTGAAAATTTTATAACCAAAACTCAGTCTACACAAGAGTCTAAAATTCAAATTCCTCTGCATGATCCAGGGAAGCCCCAAACCAAGAGATTAACTCAAAGCCATTCTTTGTTGGCAGTCTCCTGGGGCATCTGCCAGAAACAAAAACATATTCTCTGTAAAGAAACACATCAAAAACTAGATTTCCCAGAATACCCAATGATGTAATCAGCCAAGTATAAATTCACAGTAGAAAAAATGTCAATCTATCCATAAATCCTTATCACACAAAGAAAAAACAATCATGAAAAAGAGTCAGCAGTAACATGCTGCAAATTTTCAAAGAAATAAAAGTGGTAATTGGAAACATAAGAAAGTGGTAGCGAGAGACATTAGCAAAAGACCAACAGATTTCAAAAGCAGCAATAAAAACTTTAAAAAAAAGAATTAAACACTCAATGGCTATGTTAATTAGCAGTTAAATATTATACAAATAGAGAGTTAGGAAACTATTAATAGAATATAAATCTGAAAGTAAATTGAAGCAGAATAGACAATATGAAATTGAAGTTAAGTGACAGAGAAGAGAATGAGAGTGTTATACTTTATACAAAAGGAGTTCTAAGAGGTGAAGAAAGAGAACAGAAAAGAGGCAATTGCTGAGGATTTTGCAGCATTGAACAAAGGACCTACTCCTCAGATCCAGGAAGCACCGCAGATGCCCAACCTTCTCCTTCAGTCTTCTATGTTTCTTAACCTCTTTTTTATATTCTCTAGATCTTTGTCTCCCTGAGTCACAGTCTGTGTAATATCATTAGTCTTGTCTTCTAGGGTTCACTTATTCTCTTTTCTACTTTAATCCACTGTTAAACTAGTTTTCTGATGTTTTCATTTCAATTATTATATTTTTAAAATTTTTAACAAATCTTTTTGGTATTTTCTCAGATTTGCTTTGCCTATCTTTGCATTATCATGCTCATTTCTCATATTTTTAATCCCACATATATTTATATAAATATATTAACATACTTATTCTTCAGCTGATAATTTCATTGTATAAAGTCTTTTAATGCAGTCTAAAATGTGTTTGTGTTTGGAGAATTTTTTTTTTTTTTTTTTTACTACCAGTTCATATTCCTTGCAAGATTGATCTGTGAAAATAATTTGAGATTTAGATTAAGAGAGGATTTGATTTTGCTTTTGTCCAGTATCTGGGAGGACCATCATCCTGAAATAATTTTAAATTAAATTCATGGCTCAAAGCTTTCCCCATCACCCAGGAAGTTTGAGTTTGGCCTGAAAATTCACATGAAAATTGACTAGTAGTTATAAATTCTCAGGGCAGTCTTCCCCCTCCACCACTCCCTTTGTTTATTTGGTGCTCAGGATCACTGGGGGTAATTTTCTTTGCTGGGAAGAGGGAAGGCTTTGGTTCCAAGTTTATGCAGTAGGCTTGTTATTAGAATACTTACTGTGAGGGGTGTGATAGCTAGGCTTCTACTCTTGCCCTAGTCCTGAAGGCTTGAAAACTAAAATTAAAGTCATTGAATTAAAGCCAGCTTCCTTGCACTACTTATTTCTTTTGAGTTCCTTTTCACTTACATTTTGGTCTCTGAGGAGTCTTTAGTGCTTTACATAGTCTTTACAGGTCTGTGACATATTTACGAATTTTAAAAATACATTTTATCCATCATTTTTAGTTTAGTTCAACAAGAGTATTGTTCAAAGAATCTGTTTCCCCAAACTGCCATAAACAGAAGTTGCTAAGTATTTTCTATGAATTACTTTATTTGAGTCTCACAAATTTGGCATAAAAAAATAAAGTCATCTACCTAAGATCATAGAGCTAATAGGTAAGTTTTGACTTTCTTTATTCATAAGTAATAATTGATCCATAGAAAAAAATTAACAAATAAAACCCAACTTTTTAGAAACTACTTTAAAAATTTGCTGACTTTTATTATATAAAGTTGCTAAAAAGATGACATGTTTTTCTATAAATAAAATATTAAAATTTTTAATTAAAAATAAATAATTTTCACTTTTAAAGTAATGTACTCACTATACATTAGCAAATACAGATGCGAAACATAAAATATTAAAAATACAGTAATTATTCTAAAACTGGATTTTGGCAGTGGTTGTACAATTCTATAAGTTTACAAACATTTATTTAATAGTATATTTAAATTGGCAAATTTTATCGTGGTAAATTATAACCCAATAAAGCTATTAAAATACCCATAATATATTACTTTCAAACAACTAGATGTGCCTCTTTAATCAGCTATTTGCACTTAAAAATACATGCATCTTTCCATACCCATTGTATTCACATATAATTTTTAATAGCCAAACAATATGTTTTATTGTATTCATAATTTATTCATTCAATCCCATATTGTAGGATATTTAGATAACTTCCAAATATCCCATATCATGGGATATTTACATATTTTTATTATAAACAATTATATGATGCATATTCCTTATACACACACTAAATTATTTCCTTAAGTTCTAGAAATGGAATTACTAGGTGGACTGATACATGCAACTGAAAATGTTAGCTACATGTGACTAAATTTGCCCTCCAACAAATAATGCTAATTAAAGTTTCATTATCATATTTGAGTTTTTATCTCCCTGTGTTTTTGAACAATGGACATAATTTTAAACATTTTTATTGATAAAATTATATTTTCCTATCAATTTAATTTATATTTTTTTGACAATTGATAAGCTTGAACATTTATAGAATATAAACTATATAACGTGTGTGTATATATGTACATTATATATATGATTTGTGTGTTATACATAGAGAGAGAGAGTGTGAGCTCTTTTGCATTCCTAAGCACAACATAATTCAATTGACTCTTTTTCTATATATGTAACTCAATGGTGATATGTTTTGTAAAAGAACAATCTGAGGAGTATCAAAAAATAGGCTTTGTGGTTTGCCGGAAAGAGGATGGGCTTTGAAATCATTTGGAGAATGCAGTTTTTTATTTTTCAGAGAAAGAATAATGTAGATAATTCAACTGACTCCTTTTCTATCTATGTGACTCAATAGTGGTATGTTTTGTAGAAGAACAATCTGAGAAATTTCAAAAAGATAAGCTTTGTGGTTTGTCTGAAAGAGGATGGGCTTTGAAATCATTTGGAGTCTCCAGTTTCTTATTCTGAAGAGAAAGAATAATGTGTATTAGTACGTACATTATTTGTTGAATGTTCCTTTGCAACTATAGCTGTGCAAAGTACATTTAAAAAGGAAATAAAATAGCCTTTTGTAGTTGTATGGATTAAAATGCATTATTCAACACTTATCTTACATTAACACACACAAAATATAAACAGAGTGCAAATGAGGCTTCAGCCAAAAACTAAACAGAAATAGGGTTTGCTAATTAGCAAATATTATCATTCCTCCATTAGATGTATATAACTTCAAGTTTCAAGATAGTGTGGGAAAAAGAGATTATTTACTTAATGGCAAGAATAGTCTATATAGTCTGTCGAGCTGGAAAACAAAATTCAGAAAGTCACAGTATCTGAATTTCACAGGCAATCCGCAAATCAACCAAAGGCAGTGCATTATAGAGCTAGAAGGGACCACTGAATCCAAATTTCTCATTTCTAAAATGAGGTCCAGATAGATTAAGACTTGCTCAAGACCACATAGCTGTGCTGGACTAGACTGGAATACAGGTGTTCTTTTCCTGCTGTCTGCCATCAAAAGATATTTAAAACACAAAACACAAGCTTCTGGATTGTTCTAGGTCAGTGTTAAACATATCTGGAGAGAAACAGAAGGTTCCGGTCTCATGAGGCTACCAGGAGCAAAGGCTCTTGATTATAAAACTGTGCCCTTCCCTGACTTAAGCATTATAAAAGCTATCCATGTAACAAAAACATTCGTATTCCCTTAACATTTTGAAATGTAAAAAAAACTGTACCCTTAAGGGCATGCTGGAAGGAAAGCTTTTCAGGGCCGAAAACTAGCAATTAAAAAAGGAAAGGAAACATCAACTAAATTGCAGTGAAATTTCTATTTAAGCTGAGTGTAGCAAAAAGACAGCATAATTTCTAGACACCAATTTTTCTTGAGCAGAGATGCTTAAATCATAGCAGCCTCAGAAGGTGCTTCTCAGAAATGTTTATGGCCTTAAGGTAAAGATTTATCAAAGCCTCCGCTGGAATGAATATTTCCAGACTGCCAGTTGTTTCATTACTAATTTTACATTCTTCTGTCACATTTGCGGTAAGTTTTCTGTGTTTTGTATTGAATTAAGCACTCAAAAACATTAATGTTAAAATATTAACTCTAGATTGTAGAACAAATACAAGTTATAACCTCACTATCCATCAATCTATTTTTTTACTATTAAAATCAAAACATTCAAATATTTAGAGTGCTGAAAGTACATTTCCAGAAAAAAATCAAGAAACTGATGGAGCAAAATTAATTCAGTTATTATATAAACAACAAAAAGCAAATTTCAAGTAGGCACTTGGAGCTCCAGATGTGGGGTACCATGGAAAGTGAAAAAGACTATATGACAGTGATGAAACCCTGATGGGGATCTTGATTATTTCTTACAAAAGCATTCATTTTAATCAGAGGCTTAGATGCTGCTCCTTTGCCATGGCAACAGGTAGAGAATTCTGTACCTGGAAGGTTACAGTGATCATCTTCATTATGCTCAGAACAGGCCCTGTGTTAACAGTTTAGTGTTTGGACTGGAAGGAACTCATTGGAGTATTTCTACCCAATTCTGAATAATATTTTTTGTATCCTCACAGAGGATAAGATTCTATGTTGGGTGACAGGCTTGGCCATGAACTCACAGTGTGACTTTAGGCAAGTCCATCAACTCCTCTGTGTTTGTTTTCTCAAATCCATGAAATGAGAACACTGGGCTCAGCTTCCCTCCCAGAACAGTCTGTTCCTGTTCACTGGTTTATCTAGAGCTGGCTGGGAATAAAAGAGTCATTTTCTCTCTCTCGTTCCATAGGTGAAACAATTCTCTCATGCCCACTCTACCCTCCCCTTGTGCTACGTGGCCTCAAAAAAGATCGGAAGGATGCGGAGTGCATGGGTGTTCTGCTGTGTGCGTCCTGACATTCCACAGGACCCTTGAATCTTCTCATTTCAGTATATAAGGACCAGGGTCAGCTGCTTCACTCCTGAGCAACTACTCATTTTCTTGATAAAATGAAGAAAATAATTTCAATGAAAATGTAGAAACACTAAGTAAATGCCCAGAGAAAGGCAGGGGAAAGGTTTTACTCCTTCTGACCAGAGAGGGCACCTTTACACTCCTGTGTTAAACACGGTGTGCTCTTGAAGGCTCCCCATCAAGAACTCAGTGTTATACATATACCACATTTTGCTAATCCATTCATGAATCGATGGGCATTTGGGTTGTTTCCATATCTTTGCGATTATATGTATACCATGGAATATTACTCAGCTATCAGAAATGATGGCGATATGGCATCTCTTTGGTTCTCCTGGAGTGAGCTGGAACCCATTCTATTAAGTGAAGTATCCCAAGAATGGAAAAACAAGCACCACATGTACTCACCAGCAAACTGGTTTCCCTGAGAGCACATTTGGGATTCACACCAATTGGGTATTGGACAGAGGTCGGGGCTGGGTGGAAGGGATGGGTGTATACCTACTTGATGAGTGCGATGCGCACTGCCTGGGGAATTGACACGTTTGAAGTTCTCTCTGGGGGGGATGGGGTGGGGGGAGGGGAGGAGTGCACACCTACATGATGAGAGTGATGTGCACTGTCTAGGAAATGGACACAACTAAAGCTCAGACTCGGGGGGATGGGGAGGCATGGGCAATGTATATAGCCTGATCTTTTGTACCCCCTTGATGAGCTGAAAAACAAACAAAAAATAAAAAAAAAAAAAAAAAAAAAGAACTCAGTGTTTAACAATGCTTCTTATCCTCACTAGTGTATCTGACCCTAGGGAGGAAATAATAGTGGGCTTCCTTCTTACAGACCGTTTAGGGTCCCAGAATATTTCCAGAACATTCTAAAAACTATCATGTTTAGTTTCATTATAAAACTAGTATCAGAAATAAGGACCCATCTGAATTACAAGCTCCCTATGATGAAGAAGGAAACACTGTAAACCTTTCTGGATCAAAGCAGGGTATTATAAATAAATGCAAAAATCAAATGCACTATATAATTTTACATACTTCAGGGACAGGATTTGCACATCAGCATGCCACAAACTACAGCAGAGCTACATCTAGCAGATTTATTTCTGGTACGTCACTGTCCCTTTCTGTGTGTCTCTCTGTCCTTAGAGTTTCTTACCTTACTCCAGCTCAGATAAATTTTGGGTCTCATTCCTTTACTCTTAGTGAGATTTCAACTACCCTCTGTGAAGTTATTCAATAACAAGGACTTTAGATCTTTCCCTTCCCAAGAATATTTGCTTTTAAAAACTTGTACAGACTGGACTCTTAAAGACTGAAAAAACGTTGCAAGTAAGAGAAATGGATCTTTAAAGGTGAATGTTCAAGGATTCTGGAATTTTTGGTATGTAGGAGGTACTGAGGCAGCCATGGAGGAGCCGCAAGAGAGAAGCTGCTGTAAGCGTGCACTTATCTGACAATTTCCAGCTGCCACACAGGGGGATCTTCTGCAGTGTTCACGCTGCCATGTTCTCTCCAGACCACTGCCTGGCAAGCCCTGAGCATGGTGGATGTGCTGGAGCTGGGCTGCTTCTGCCTGTTATGGGTCTCCTCTTATGGGCACAGTCTTTGTTCTCAAGTGTCCCACTGGCTTGGCTAAAACTTTCTCAGAGGCTCTTCCTGCCCAACTTCCATCTCTTCCTCCGTTCACAGGTGTTGGACTTCATCTCAGGCTGAAGGCTCTTCCCAGTGCCCCTGATCCCTCCCGCCTTTTCCCTTCATAGGCATTTTGCTCAAAAAGTGTCTTGCACTTGGCTCCTGCTTTCCAGACGATTGGAACAGACACAACACTCCATAAATACCTGTTGTGCCAGATGAAGGAATCTCAGCTGGGATGGGATGCATGAACTATTAGAGAAGGTGAAGAGAGAGGAAACCAGATTGAGTAGCTACCATGTACCAGGTGCTTGACTGTGAGAGCAACTCGGGGCAGCTGGGCTAAAGGATGAATTGAGAAAACGTGTGCTCCACAGCTGACATGTAGTAAATGCTCAATAAATAGTTGCTATCTCTATTCACAAGAGTTACATTGGATCATGCATGAAAAGGACAGATGGGTATGAGATATCAAGAGTCACGGAAGATAGAAAGAGCCAGGCAAGAGAAGAGGACTGGGCTCTTGGACCAGGGAGCACGGTCCAAGCAGCAAACTGGGCTTAGTCACCTCGGCTCCGTGGAGAACTCCTCCCTGGGGGCTGCTGCTTCTACTGAAGTTTTAGGTCTTCTAGGGACTTTCAGTCCTAGGCGGTCCCGAATATCAAATGTGTTTATTTTTTAGGGTTCTGTGGTTTTGCAGGTCCCTAAATGGTTACTGTAGTATGATGTCTGATCTCAGTGAAGTGGGGGAATATTGACACCAATCCATATGTTGTGCTATTCCAAGTCTAAAGGCAAGGCTGTATTTTCAATTTTGATTTGGGGCCCTGAGCAGTGGAGGTGGAGGAGGGGAGGGGAAAGCTGACAGGGCCCTGGGGTGAGGCCTTGACTTCCTTCCTGTCTGAACTTATTCCCACCGAGGGCAGCCAGGATTGGCAGTTAGCTTTCCCACCTGCTCAAAATGCAACCCGATAGCGAGGTGTGTAATCATGGATTTTTCTTAACTGTAACTTGATTAAAGAGACTTTCCACATCTAAGACACAATCTTGAGGTCATACTCTTTACCTCCAAAGAAGATATAGGCTGTAACTAGCAAAATCACTACAGAAAATGACAAAGGATAAAAAGCTTATAAAGAGATAATAAATCTCATTCTGCAGCAATAGTAAAATATAAGAAGGAATTATTTTTTAAACCAATGATTATTCTCAAAGCCGTTTAAACCATCTGTCAACAGTAACTTACAGGAGGCAACTCCTGATTTCTCTTAGTAAATTAAGCCTACAAATGAAAGCGTTCTTAATTCATTACATGCCAGTACACTTGCCACAAACATAATTAGAGTCTCATAAGAGTGTCGTTTTTGAAAGGTTAATAAATCCATCCACATTTTCCCCAGAGCACCAGGGGTATACTTTCACTTGTCTATGCATAATATAATTTGACTGCTCTTTGAAATACAATAGACTTCTCAAAGAATTGGTAGATTTTTTTGTTTTGCTTTGTTTTTTAAACCTAAGATAGTAGTGTATTTCAGCATAGCTGAGGCATACAATCTGATGGTGTGAAAAAAATAATTAGATTATCATACCATATATAATGGCCTAGCCATCTTAATTCAATCTTTTATTGAAACCATTGGGGCCAGATGTGTTCAAAGTTCAGAATTTTTCAGATTTTAGAGAGAGAATACTCAGCATATAACATATATAATACCCACAGCAGGGTCTAGAGTAGTACCCTGTAATGACCATATTGGTATTCTTGCAGCAAAATCTTAATATTAAAATACGTTTTGCTACCAAATGGATTTTGGTCCTAAGCTTACCAAACAGCAAGAAAACCAAAACATTCAATTTCCAGAACATTTTGGCTTTTGGATTCGCAGATAAGGAGCGGTGGACTTGCAGTGAATTTGCATCCTAACTACCCCCTGGAAGAATCCCTAAAGGATTGTGGGAACAGAAGAGAAAAGTTGCCAAGAATTCAGCCTGAAATTGAAATAGGAGACTTTTATTGTTGTTTTCTACCTGATAATTCTTTAAGACTCATCCACCAAATGTCTCCTAGGTTGCAAAAAATACCGACTCTACATAACACTTTGTCTAAAATGAGTAACTTGGAAGAATTATCCTCCTACTGACATCAGCTCATTGAGCTTTAATTGTACCCCTGATTTGCATGAGAAAATATGAAAGGGAGTGGAAAGTAAGGACTGAAGGAAGGAAAACAGTCCCTTCCAGCCACCGTGCAGGTGTTTTCCTCAGAGTACTTCTCTGTGGAGTACTTTTCTATCAGCTGAAAACACCTGCAACAAAATGATCAAGACAACAGAGTAGACATTAATAAAAAATGTTTTTATCATCATATCATTTGATTGGAGGGTAAGGGCTAATTTTTGTTTCCTATTGTACTCCCCGGGGTGTCTAGCAAGTGTCAACACATGAACATAGTAGGTGTCTTTTGAGAGTCTATTAAAGTGGATTGAGGAAGCGCTCACCCTCCACATACATACCTTTTGTTTGTTTATTGTTTGTCAAAAGACATCTGTGCTTCCTACCCAGTGTTGAGACTATTTTTTTGTGTTTTCTCTCTGGGATTCAGAGGCATTGGATTCTGCTCCTGGAGCTATTTATAACTTTGGGTAGGTAGGTAGGTCCCACATACCTTTTTTGTGCTTCCAAGGGGCTTGTAGGAGTACATGTTCTGTCACTGCAGATGATCTGTTTTGATCATATTAATAAGGAGATGGCTGACTAGGAGCTGTGCTTCCTTTTCAGTTGTTCCCCTATATTTTTATGAATTAATTTCTGTTGAGTTTTGAAAATTCTGTTGTTGACAGACATTTGTGCCTCCACACAATCATATGTGTCTCTGCCCATAAATAGCAGCTTAGTCAATCACTCAGGGGAGCGCCTGCATCTCTACGCATTCACCAGACTCACGTTCTCCTAGGAACAAGCCCATGTGCTTCAGCTATTGATTTGGTTTTCACAGGTCAGCTGAAATGTGTATCCACATAATGAAGGAAAGTTTCATGAAGTGCTGTTTTTTTTTTTTTTTTTCCAAAAGTCAGGATAGTAAACTTCTGACTTGAAATTTTTCTCTGAAGGATCAACATTCCAAAGTTTTACTTCGATTATTGATTAGCTGCTCTGAATTCTCTCCTCTATCTTGTAGAAATAAAACATTTTGGGTTTTGTTTTAGGAAATAATCTATGATATCTCTATAAAGCACCAAGCTATGTGTTTAGTAATTGTTTCTAACAACAAAGCCTGCAACTGGGGAATGGTCATGGAAGTAAAAAGATAACTATTCTCTTTTGTGGCTACTGTGCCTATAATGCCTATATTGCACCTATTATGGGCCACATGCAGTGCTAGACCTCCTACATACACTATCTCATTTTATCCTTCCAACATCCTTGGGAAGGAACTGTAGTTATTCACATTTGAAAAAGGAAGGAATGGAGGCAAAGAGGTTAACTTGGGCGTATGCTAGCAAGTAGCAGAGCTAGGATTCAAGTCAAGTTTTATCTGAGTATGAAACTGTTCTTTCTGGAGACATCTCTGCATATATGTCATATATCTTGATTTGCATAGTTTGGGGAAGGTAATTTTTCATATTTTATTATGTAGGAATGACCTCTGCAGACCTTAAAGGCAGAATTGAGAAAGAAATACAAGTAGTTTCATTCTTCTAGTATCATGTATTTCCTTATATATTAAGGGAGAACTGGGCTCTGTTTAGCACCATCATTATTAAAAATATTTATGTGAGAAAAAAAGTATTTAGAACTATTATGACTATATAACTAAACATGTTATCAATATACTTTATATGATATTTATGCTATACGTGTGTCTCTCTTTCTCTTCTTTGCTTTTTACATGATCAGCATGAAAATGCAGCTTCTATTTCTAAGAAACTCTAAAAATATTACTCACCTGCGCCTACCATGTTCTGCCACATTATAATCTTGGTTACAGCTCTTGAAATGTCAGAACAGAAGATCATGAACTACAGATGTGTCATAGACAAAACCATTCAACATAATGGACTAAGGAAAAACAAATCCAACTGTGAGAAAACTTGATGCTGACCTACAATTTTGTTTTTAATAGCATCTTCTGCAAACTACGAAACTGTGTGAGCACTATGATTAAAACTGCTAATCTCTTTTTTCCCCAGACCCCCTCGCCCGCATCCCCAGCTGGCCACAAATGCATCTGGCCCATGGCGGGGGCCCCTGACTGTCTCCAGCACCAGTGGAACCCAGGCCTGCTATAGATAGATAGTTTTCACCCCGTGAGCCAGTGAATTCAGAAAGAGTATTTTGTTCCTCTGGACAAGCAATCATCCCAAATTTTAGAAGCAATTTGGGGTATATATTCTGTGAATCTGTTCCCTGCTTGCCTTCTCCCTAGTTCGTTGGAATGAACACCTGTCTTGGCTCCCCAATTTGTGCCAAATTGGATGATGGTCACTGAGCCCCTCTTCTCTACCAGCTGATAAATACTCAGCAGCAATGCGCAGCACAGCCTCAGTTCTCCTGGGAGCCAATGCATATTTGAAAAAATTTCCTGCGTGTCATAACTAGTTGTTGGTGATACAATGAGATATGACACTTCAAGACAGTTGGAGTGACAGACAAGGAAAAAGTGAAAGGAGCTATCACGGGTATGTGTGTGAGGTGGTTTGAGAGTGCTCAACCTGCCCTTGGAGGATCAAGAAAGGCCTCCCAGGAAATCAGTGTATCGTAAGACACCTGCACTCCCGTGTTTATTGCAGCACTACTCACAATTGCCAAGATTTAGAATCAACTTAAGTGTCTATCAACAGATGAATGGATAAACAATTGTGGTACATACGCACCATGGAATATTATATAGCTCCCCCACCCCAAAGAATGAAACCCTGTCATTTAAAACAACATGGATGGAACTGGAGAACATTATGTTATGTGAAATAAGCCAATTACCGAAAGACAAATTTTGCATGTTCTCACTCACATGTGGGAGCTAAATATTAAAACAATTGATCTCATGGAGACAGAGAACAGAATGATGGGAAGATGGAGATAAAATGGGGATGGTTAATGGGTGCAAAAATATACTTAGATAGTTAGATAGAATGAACAATATTTGATAGCACAACGAAGTGACTAGAGTCAACAATAGTTAGGGTATACTTTAAAATAACTAAAAGAGTGGAACTGGAATGTTCCTAACACAAAGAAATGATCAATGATTGAGGTGATGAATACCCTAATTACCCTGATTTGATTAACATGCATTGTGTGCCTCTATCAAAACATCACATGTACCCTATAAAGACATACAACTATTACGTACCCATAATAATTAAAAATAAAACATTTTAAGAATAAAGGCCTCCTAGAGGAAGTGACATTTAAGCTAAGTCCTGTAATATGACCAGGAATGTCACAGGACCAGCCAGATGAAGAGGAAGTAGATAGCTGGAGGAGCCCTGTGGATGGCCCCACATCCCCGGAGGGCAGAGGAACATCGTCCACAGAGAAGGACCACTCTATGGCAAGGCCCCGTCGGGAGAGGGAGACCGAGGGGAACTCAGAGAACTGAACTGTGTGTGGCTGGGGCTGAGATCACATGGTAAGGACTGGCCAGTGGTGGGACTAGAAAGGTGGGCAGGGAAGGCTCAGATCTGGGTGGGCTTTGTGTGCTCTGGACAGAGTCTGGACTTTTTCCTGAGAGCAATGAGGAATCATTGGAAGGTCTTTAGGAAGATGAGGGAAAGTCCTATTTTTTGGAAAGATTTCTTATCTGCAGGGTGGAGCATGGTCAGCAGACAACAGTGGATGCAAAACCTTGAATTGGATGTCTATGACAAGGAATTCCAGTGAGAGTCGTGGTGGATCTGCCTACTGTGGCCCACACAGAGGGTGGAGAGAGAAGAGGACAGATGTGAGCAATATTAAAGAGATGAAGTCATGAGGACTGGTTGATTGATTTGATCACAGGGGATAAAGGAAAGGGCAGATGGTGACAAAGATCTGAAGGGGACACAAACAGTATATGGTCCTTTCATGTGGGTGATAATCATATGGGTCATTTCTTTTTCATTAAAAATATTTCTTTATTGATACCATTTTAAGTGTATATATTATAAAGAAAATTTGATAGGTGTGGTATTTAGTGATCCAATGTTTTTTAAAATGATAGAAATCACGATGCTATCAAATGTTTGTTATAATTAGGTGGTTATTATTGCTTATACTTGACTAAATTATAAATCAAGGCACATTTCTCTCCCACATTGGAGATAATACCTGTGTGTTAACTGCTCACTCACTCCAATTTGTTTAATTGAAATACTGATATTCAGAATCATATAGAAAACCTAAATGAACATGTGAGGAATAAAGAATGATAAGCAATATATTTTGACATTCCTGAGAAAAATCAAGAAAAATCCTTACACAAATATTTTCTGAACACTTTACATAATTGCTATTTTGTTTGTTGTTGTTAGCCAAAAAGTCTTGGCCTTTATCCATTATGTTAGATCATATAAAAATATACTTGAACAGGAAAACATTCAGTACTGACAACCTTGACTTTGTGTTTCTTAATTCATTCTGTGACTGTTAACAACCAAAATGAATCAGATCAAGAATGACATTTTTAAAAATGAGAAAAATTCATAGTTCTAGTACATTTTTTTTCTAGGTGGTAATAAATAATGCTTATTGAAAATAGTGAAAAGCTTTCTAGAATTCTTTAAAAATACCTAGAATAACACATACATAAATACAAAATGGCATAATATGCACAATAACTTTTCTTTCAAAACCTAAAGATCAATACTATCAGTGGAGTAAACATTATCCTCATTTTTAGAGGTGACAGGAAACAAACAAGTGCATATGAAAGAAAGGAAGCTCCCCTAACTGATCTCCATGTGACCAACTCTATGACATTTAAGCTAAGTCCTGTAATATGACCAGGAATGTCACAGGACCAGCCAGATGAAGAGCAAGTAGATAGCTGGAGGAGCCCTGTGGATGGCCCCACATCCCCGGAGGGCAGAGGAACATCGTCCACAGAGAAGGACCACTCTATGGCAAGGCCCCGTCGGGAGAGGGAGACCGAGGGGAACTCAGAGAACTGAACTGTGTGTGGTAGGATTGTTTGAAAGGATTTTGTTTGAAAGGATTTTGACTAACAAGTCCTAAAATATTTTTTCTTTTCTGTCTACATGATTTTTGTCATCTTCTCAAAAAACTGACAGAAACTATAATACCTTCAAGTCAAGAAGGGCTAGAATTGACAGGGCATCAGTTTGAGACTACTGTCCACATCTTAGCTGGGTGACCTTGAGTGAATTATCTAACATCTTTTTGGCTTCCATTTCTGCACACACCTACAGGGATAATTGCAGAACCTACTTAATAAAAGATTAAGATAAAATATGATATTGTTAGGTAGATAGTGAGGGATTCCAGGTCTCCTAGGGACGAAAGTGGGTGCTGTTGCCATGGTGCAATTGCTCCACCTGGGAAAAAGGACAAGGGTGAGTCCTAGACCCCCATCTTGGTCCTTCCCCACCCTAATCCTATCCTGAGCTACTGCCATACCTGGAGGAGGAGGGAATACCCTGCAAATCTGCCAATCAGAACTTATCGCGCTAGCTGCAAAAGAATGTGGAGGACTGTCTAGCCACAAGCAGCAAAGGTACCACAGAGTCCAGAAATTGAACTATAACAACCCACATGTGTAGAACAACCCATATGCAACTCCCAAATGTCCAGTCATGGTGGTTCCATGGTGGCATCTGAGCCACTACGGAGGTACCAATCTGGGCACTATAAAATAAGACACAGACCAAAAGCAGGCCCTGTTTGCGCCCTTCCTTTTGCTGCGACAATGGGTCTGGTCATTATCTGTGGCCTATGTATCATGCTCTGTAAACCTATATCTTGCTCTTGCCCTATAATCCTAACTCTCTCTCCTCAATAAACTTCATTTTCGTGCTTGCCTTATTTTGGCGCATCTGGTCATTTTTTGGCCATGAGCACTCTAAGAACTGACATTTCAGACTGAAATCTGATAATATTAAAATAAAAGTGCTTAGCATTGTGCTTGGTAAATGGTAATGGCTCAGTAAATGTTAGCTATGTTATTATATTAATATTATTTTTATTTTAGTTCATAAAGTAAAGCTAAGTAGCCTCCTAGGTAGAAATTCAATCTTATAGAGTAATGACACGCAGTCAGTATTCTGACACCCATGTGCACAACTAATGAAAACATCACCTTCCAATACTGTCAGAAGCTAGGCCACTTTAGGGCAATTGGTAAACCTAAAAAGTGAGTATGATCCATAATAGAAATTCAAACTGAAGTTCAAACAAGTCCAAAGAAACTCTAGGAGAGTTTCCCAGAGATCCTAGCCAATAACCTTATAGGGTTGTCAGAGCTACAGTCCACGTGTTATGCAACGGACAGATCACTGAATAAATCATTCCAAAGGGGACATCACAAAACATCATGTGGTCATGACCCTCTTTGTCCTGTAGCCACATGGCAGGCACCTATAATGTACTTTTGCACACAGTCATTTTCTTTTTGAAAGTACATTCTTTAGAATATACTTCTTTTGAAAATAAAAACTCTGGCAAAACTAATTAATTCTCAAGAAATATTTAGTATTTCTTGTTTGCCATGGAAAGAGAAAGAACATGACAATAATTAATGCCTGTTAGATCTGAGAAATACAACACAGATTAATTTTGAATTTCACTCTCTGCACTGTTCCACTTCAGGCAATAGAAATGAGTCATATCAAATTTAATTCTCATGACAGAAGGAATCACACGCTGCCCTGTGTATCCCCACGAATGTTTGCATGAACTTCTCTTTCCCTTACTAGCTTTTAGCATTTCAAAGATCGGTTCTTCAGTAACGGGGCTGTAAGTTCACTCAGGCAACTGTGGTTCAGCACTTTATCCTTAGGCAAAATGAACTAGCTTTTCTGTTTAAGTACGATAGTGTACTTTGTACTCCTCACTTCATTAGGAAGAAAATTAACTCCCAGTTTCTATTAGGAACATAAGAACATAGGAACATAAATCCAGCTAACGATTTAAGAAATACAAATTTAAAAAGATCTCCACAAAGGAAATAAACAGCTAGTCAAAATTATAGGTGCATGACAGAAAACAAATTTCTCATCATCTCTTATTTCTGGTTGGAGAGGAAGGATTGGTGGGACTAGCTGAAAATATAAAACGATCTCGAAAAAAAGTGATGACTAATAGGGACCCCTGTGGCTATGGGGCACACCAGAGGTTCGCCTGGGGCTTCTAACTGTCATAGCTTTTGCAATTTATTGAGGTTTTTGTTTTTAATCCTTTTGAGTCAAAATTATTTTCAAGATCACTGTTTGGTATTTATAAACTTATTCAAGAAACAGTAAATAAGGTGATATGTTGCAAACTGCAGTCAGCATGACCTGACCCCATCCACCCATAAACCACATCCTCTTATTAGCCTTCAAAACTATCTCCTTAAAGGTTCAAAGAAGGGTCATTATCTGTAGGCTATTCCAGCCCCTTCTTTCTTTCTTAACATTCTACCCATTTTTTGAGGCTCACTTAAGTCTTCTCTCCTCCCTGAAGTCTCACCTGGACTACTCAATGAGCACTGATCTCTCCCTTTTCTGAAGGTCAAGTTTATCTCTAGCATCTATCAATGTATTGGCAATTAATTAAATACATTGTTTGTTCACTGTTTTATTGTTTCTGTGTGTTTTTTCTTCTGATAAAAATATATAAACAATCTGCTAATGTTCTACGTGTTTGTATTTATAGAATTTATATTTGACCTTTTTAAAGCTATGTTTAGTATTATGGAAAATGATCATGCTCCTCTAATATATAAGATTCTAAAGTGTAGAGTTACAATTTATATATTACTAATTTGTTTTTGTCTTATGACACTGAAGTAGAATTTGAACAATAGGCATAAAGTATAGCTTCCAAGTTCAGACCAGAAAAATGGAAGAAGATGAGTCAGGAAGTTAAAGATTATGCACAGATTGGTCAATTTCTCTGGCAGACAGATAAGGTGGGTTGGTTCTCACAGTGGCGGTGGATTTTAATGTTCAAGCTGTAATATCAGCAAAGGAAGATAAACGGCACATCACAGAGCAGCTACTCAAGATGATAGCTAACCTAGTTACCAAATATGTATACAAAAAACAATCATTTTTCAATATACCACCAACATTAAGTTAGGAACATGGAGAGGGAGGCCATTTATAAAAGCAACAACAACATAAAATATCTATGAATTGACTTAACAAGAAATGTTTTGAACCCATATGAAGTATCACAAAAAAATTTTGATGAGACATAAAAAGAAGCTTGAATAAATGGAAAAATATGTATGTACCTACAATGGAAGGATTAATATTACCAAGATGATACTTCTTCTCAAAATTACAAATTTAATGAAAATCCAGTAAAAATTCCAACAAAATTTTTCTTTAGAATTGAAAAAAAAAAAAAGCCAATCATAAAACTTACGCAAACATGGCAAACGGAGGGAGAAAAATCTTTGGTTTTAAGTTTCTTTCTTTCTTTTAATTTTAGAATATTATGGGGGTACAAACGCTTTGGTCACATAAATTGCCCTTGCACTGCCCAAGTCAAAGCTACAATCGTGCCCATCCCCCAGACAGCACCCACGGCACCCATCAGATGTGAATTTACCCATCCTCCTCCTGCCTCCCAAGAGAAAAATCTTTAGTAAAGTATGCACTTTCACATTTTCAAATATACCTATGTATTCAAGCATTAAGATAACGTGTTAATGATATTGGAAAGGACAGTTTAACAGGGGAACAGGATAGAGAGCTCTGACACAAACCCAAGGATGTTGTAATTAGTTATCAAATACCAAACATGGCATTTTAAGTGAGTGAATAAAGAACGGATTGTTCAAGTAACAACACTGGCATAATTAGTTAGCTATTTGGAAAAAAATCAGTTGAACTCCTGTTGGGATGCTTTTGGATCCTTTATACACCCAGAGCTCAGAAGGCCAATATATTTGCCTATTGCTTTTGAGTACAGCAGCTTTCCTTTTGGATATATTTCACTCTTCCAGTATGTAAAAAGCTAAATATCCCTTGTTTGACATGGCATGTAACTTCCCTTGTTTTCTAATTAAAGTTTCATCTATTTCTCTGATGACATCAAACTGCATTAAAACTTCCTGGCCTAGAATTTTGCTTATGCACCTTCATTTTTTGATTTTGGCATTTAATTATTTCAGCATTTAATTATCATCCACTTCTGTCTATAACTTCTTTAATATGTTCTTCACATATTGCACTGAGCTCCAGATACCTACTTGTTCATTTGTTTAAAACAAAACTGAAAATAATTCTGACAGAAAAACTAGAAATCCCCATGCCTTTACTGATCCCACAGCTAAATTCTGAAGATTTCAATTGTTTCAAAGACCAAAACTACCTAGCACCAGAAATGTTTTTGTGTCATGATACAATTTAGAATTGTATATTTATAATATGTTCAATATAGAACCACATAAACCTAAAATAAAAAATTTTTAAATGAGAATCATTAGATTTAAATCTATCTTTATGATATCTATAAATCAACTAACCACTTTGTGACTCAATTTCCTCATTTTTGACATGGGTATGTTACTATTTGTCTAACACTCCTCACTAGGATGTTAGGAAGAATAAATGAAATAATGTATATTTTTTCAACATGCTGTAGCATGTTGAAAACTCCAAGGTACTATATTAATGGTAGTTGGCATTTACTGTTATTCCTCATCCTCTTTTCTGTCATAGCCACTGTGAAGGCTGCAGAAGAATAATTAGGCTTTGTCTGGCACCTTGGCTTAGGGAAGTCAGATCAGCCACGAAGAGTCTGGCAGAGCTGCAGCAATGGCGAGAAAGGACCAATGACGTGGTTGCCAGGTGGGTGCCAATCAAGTCCTGAGCCTGCCTATACTTCACTACGAGATCTTGTCCTCTCTCCTCCCAGAGTATCCATCTTAGCCACCACCTTGATGATCTTTGCCTGAACTGAGCACCCATACCCACTGTGGGAACCCTATCAGTAACTTCAAAGGGGCCTCTTTTCACCTTTGAATTATCCCAAAGTCATGCTCATGTGAATTAGAAGAGTTAGGTATCTCACCTCAGTTCTGTCCCCACTTGCCCAGTCACAAGTGATGGGTTCTCTGCCCAGGATTCCTTACTGTCTGAGTCAGCAGGTACTACAGGGTCCTTCAGAAGAACACAGTCTTTCATGAGAGGACCATGTCCCTCATGACCATGAGCAACCTTTCCAGGGGCCTGGGGGTTCCCTTTCGCCAGGCACTGGGCAGAAGTCTGGCCAGGATTGCGAGGATTCTAAGGCTTAGGCCTGATTCAGGGCTTTCCTTCTACTGAACCAAACTTGTACCCTCAAAAAATTAATACTTCTCTCTTATTTTCCATGCTCCTAGTGTCTACCTCCTCTTCCCTAAATACACTCACATAGATCATTTCAAGGAACAAAGGGGATGTCAAATAAGCTGTTTGGCAAATGTTTTCTATGGTTGCTCTGAAATCCAAGAATAATTTTGTCATTTTATCTATAAGGAACATTTAAAGGATTTAGTGAAACTAAAGTAAAGAAGGAAAATGCTCGCCTGTTGTAAGACTAAGAGGCTCTTTTACTACTCCACACATGGTATCATTTCAGCTCTGATATTTAGCTGAAACAAGGGAAAATTTTAATGATAAATCCTACATAAGATTATAGTAATTAATGATATTTTCCCCAAATAGAAATTCTGTGACCTATTGCTATTTCATCTTTTATATAGTAAGACTCATAAATGAAAAGATTGTGATCTTTAAGTAAAAGGAATATGGAGCCCTGGGAAGCCCAGATGCTAAATATAAGGACCTAGAGATAGAGGAGAGATGAAAAGTTGAGATGAAGGGTCTGCAGATGGTGGAGAGAGAAAGAACACAGATCTCACAGACAGACGTAACAGGTAAGGGAGAGACAGAAGCTCAGCAGTGCTAGGACTCAAGCCTATTTTTTTCTTAAAATCATTGAAAATGTACTATAGGATGTGTTTGTTTGAAAAATAACTTTTAGAAGAATACACACACACACACACACACACATACACACATTTTAATTTTGAAAATTTTCACAGCTGCACTCAGTAAGGTAGCTATCAAAGCCTAAAGAATTATTTCAAGAACATCATTCTTCACGTTAGCTCCTGATAATCTCCTTTTAAGCCTTATCAATAAACAGGGAATCCCATTTATATTTACACAACACAGAACATGATGAATTTTAACTGTAGCATCAGAATTCTACCTTTACTTTTTGACATTACAAGCATTTCACATACTGATGATATAAGTTAGCTTATTCCTACCCTGTAGAAAGAAGAAAAACAAATTGACAAGCCTAATATTTTTTGTGACATTCCAAAGTCAGACTGAGGGTTCTGATTTTAGCTCCCTTTGGGACTTTCAGATGGCCGTTTGGAATTTGACCTATGGTGTCTTAGCTCCAGAAAAACAACCATAGTAATCCATGTAACTCTTGAGGATTTGTCAAAAGGATGGGGTTAAGGGGGAAGGAGGAGGAAAGGAAAATAAAGACAAGCTGTATCCGTCCTGAGTCGCCTCATGGAGTTTAAGTTAAGAAGCTAAAGCCCATTTTATCCATTCTCTGACACAGCAAACACAGGTACTGCCAGTCAAGATAGATCACAAATGGCGTATATTTCATTTTTCATAAAAGCCTAGAACAATTAGCCCTTCCTACTGAGACAGGACTTTTCATCTGGGTAAAAATATAGAGAGATTTGCACACAAAAAAAATGCTGGGTTTCTTACCCAGAAGTGTTCATTGTGCTAGACAGTATGAGAAGATGTCAATTCAACAGTGGCTTAAGAAACGTCAAAACACCTGCATTTCACTCATCTTTGAGTTGTCATACAAAGGGACCTTTTCTAATTTTATTTTTGACCATTTTTTCTTTTCTTTTTTTTTTTCCTTTTTTATTTATTTTAAATCAGAGATCTTTTTTTGATTAAGGAGTATGATAATATAAATCAAATGCATTTTAAGTGTCAGTGCCAAGAAAAAGATTTTGTAACTTAAGAAACCAAAATAACAGGTTGACCTCAATTTCAATACCACAAAGCTTCATTGTATTAATACAGGGAAAGGGCCATGATTTTAGTGCATGTTTGGGAGAAAATAAGGAAAATTATATACTTGCTTTTTCTCCCTATTAGAGGAAAACTGAAAGGCTCCTAAATGAATTTAGGAGCAATTTTTCTTTTAGGAGCAAAAGTATTAGCTTTGGTGGCTGTATGAATGTTCATTTAATCAATTTATTTAATCCATCAATAATTATTTTAGTATTATTTTAATTTTCAGGTCCTGTGCTAGGTTCGGGGTATATATGGTAAGAAAAAAAAATTACACAGTTACTCATTCTGATAATTGCCAGAAAGGAACAGATAAGATACTTTAATAGAGAAGACCTTTTTTTTAGATTTTTTAAAAGATGGGGTGGTCAGAGAAGACCTTTCTGGGGCCATGGTGTTTAAGATGAGAATGAGGAGAGAAGGCAGCCACACCAAACAGAGATGTAAAAAAATAAACATTTCCAGAGAGAAGTTACTAAGGAATGAAGTTATTATGCAGTTTCCAAATATTCCTGAAGAGGTCAAGAGAAAATGTATTCTGATTCTACTTTTTTCTGTTTTCTCTGTTCTCTCTTTCTGGAATTTGTCATTTGGATATAGGACATCCTAGGCAATGCTCCAATTTTCTTTTATTTTCTGTGTTGCTTTACTTTTTGGGAGACTTTCTAAACTTTATTTTTAAAAATTCTGTTGAGTCTTTATTTGTGCTCTCTTGTTTTAGTTTCCAAGAGCTCTTTCTTGTTCTCTGGTTGTCCACTGTTTGTTATCCTATTCTTGCTGCATGATGCAATATCTTCTCTTGTCTCTCCAAGGAGGTTAAGAATATTTTTGAAGTTTTCATCTTCCTGCATAATTCCCTTTTGTTAACTCTTTCCTTCCTCCCTTTCGTTTTTTCTTTCCTTCCTTCCTTCCTACCTTGTCTTGGTGTTTTTTGTTGTTGTTGCTGTTTTGGTCTTTGATTTTTTTCCCGTAAGAAGTCTGTGATGCTTCATGGCTGACTATGCATGCACTTTACGTGTGAGTGGGCTAGGAACAAGCTGATTAGTATGCTCAGGGAGAAGGGAGGGATCTGGCTGGAACCTAACACTGGAGAGTCTTTAGCCTTTTCTCTCTGGTATCGTTTAGATTTCTCACAGACCACTCTGTCTGTGTGCCAGGAAGACATAAGCCTCCTTGCCAAAGCTCTGGAGTTAAGTAAAGAAGAAAGCTGAAGGTGTTTTCATTTACTATATAAACTTTTACTTAATCCCTCAACTGTGGTTGATACAGCCCCAGGGCACAGAACTTCTCTTTTTCCCTTTTCAGAAACAAATCTATGTTTTCTACTTGGGTTGTCAAAGAGGTAGTTGCTCAGCTGGGTAGAGCAGAGCAGGGGATCTGGTAATCTAACTGCTTCTCACACTGATTTCCGACAGGGTATCCTATTTTAGCCTTACCATTACTCCTATCCTAGTGGCAACTAGTGCCATCATTCCTGAGCCTCAGCTTCTATGAGCAGAACTGGTGGCTTTCTGCTTTCCTCACTGTATGCCAAGTAGTTAAATGTCTCAAGTCTTCTGTCATCTACCACTTGTCCATCTGCTTTTCAGTTTCCAAATTCTGTTGCTATACCCTTCCCATTTAAAAAATCTCATTTTAGCCTTTTTCATGAGGCTTCAGGAGCAAGCAGAATTCAATGGATGTATAAAATCTGTCTTTATACAGAAATTCCACATATGCTTTAAAATTTATTTGTCATATACCTTACTTATATGCTAAAATATCTTTTTTGATTCACTGACAATGGAAAATTTAACTCTCATCTCTCTTAATCTCTACATAGTGATCAACACTCCCGACTACTCCTTATGTCTTGAATTACTCTCTTCAACTTCTGGACACTACACTCCCCAGCTCTCCTCATATCTTCCTACCCACCACTTTTCAGACTCACTTTCTGGCTCTCTCTCTTGCACCCACCATCAAAAGTAGAAGTTTCTTATGGCACAGTGTTAGGTCTTTTCCTCTTTTTACTTTTTATTTTATTTCTAGATGATGTCATTCAAGTTCTTTGCCTAAGTGCTGACAATTCATAAATTTGTATCTCCAGTCTAGACCTCATCTCTAAGGTCTAGATTGCTGTATCTAATGGTTTACCTGACGCTCTCTAGATGTCTCAAAGGCAAATAATATTTAAAAGGTACAGAAGGAGAACTTATGATCTTACCTCCTGAAACTTGGTCCTCATTCAGCATCCTCTGTCTAGGTAGTGTCACTACCCAGGTACATAAGCTAAAAACTAGAATTCATCATGAGCACATTCTTCTCTCATCCTCCATAGGCAATCCTTCAAGTTCCATTGACATAATTTCAAATACATGTGCAGTTCATTTGTTTTTCTCCATGTTTTCTGCCAATATCCTCAAATACCAACATCTCTCACCCAGACAAGTGAACTTGTCTCCTCACTCACCTTCCGGATTCAATCCCCCGGTATTCTCCACCCTAATCCCAAACTAATTCTTGCATGGTGTTTTTGAAAGACTATATGAGTTTTCCTATCTCTGCCTAAAATATTTGCTGATTTACTTGCATTTAAGATACAGGCCTAAATCCTTAGCTTTGCTGGCAATAGAGTGAAAGGCCTGGCCCCCTCCTCACTCCTGTTCCATCTCACATCATGCCACTCTGGTTTCTGTACCTTATTCTATTGTCCATCTTCATTTCCCTGAGTGTCACAGGCCCCTCCTGACACAGAGGCTTTGCACATGCTGTTCCCTATGTTTCGTTCTCCTTTGTCTGGCTATACAGACCTCTTTTAGCTCTAAGTGCTCAGGGATCATCTCCTCCAGCGTGAACTAGGTGTCTCATCTTGTGCTTCTCTCTGTTGTGCTGTATTGGAATTGCTAACACCCCTGTATTCCCATCAGACGAAGAGCTATTTGAACAAGTCTTTGTATCTTTGTCTCTTCAGCACAAAGCACAGTCTCTGGCATGTGGTGTTCATAATTACATTCTGAATGAATAAAATAACTCACTTAATACAAAGAAAAGTAAATTACCAGTGACAAAAAGGAAGCTATACTTTTATCATACATGAGTAAATAAGTATGATTCTTAAGAAAAATATTTTTCAAAGAAGAGATTTGTATAGAAAATAAATATCAACACTTTCTTACTTTCTTTGTTTTGCCCATTGCCTTCAGGATGGAAAGATTTAGGTCTTCAAGTGCTGCTAGGACATTCTCATACTCGCCCAAGTGCTGAGAAAAATATTCTGAAAAGTGAAAATAATGAAATAAATTTGTGTTTGAGTTTAGGCAATCATAAAACAATAAAAAAATCAACTGATAATTTATTCCATAACTGAGCAAAACAAATAAATGAAAACTGGAAGGTTTTCAAATGAGACTAAGGTGCCAATCTGCTCATTTCCTTAAATAGAAAAAGAAAAAGAAAAAGAAAAAGAAAAAGAAACCTGGATAGTTAGTTATCATTATCTTTGAAGAAATGTGCTTTCCTACAAAAATAAGAAAAAATAAATAAATTTGGATCAACAAGGCTGTTTCAATTAAAAAAAGAGTTATTCTTGATGACATCTTATTATAGATCTCACCAGCATAGTAATTTAGAAAAAAATTAAGTTATATTTTACTGTTTCTTCCAGGAAACATTTAAGGAAGGTAAGCACTCTTCAAGGTTAAGAGTCAGTGATGCTTCAAAACACAAGTGCGATCTCCTGTGGCACCTTCTATGTAACTGCTCCTGTCATGGTCTAATTTTTTTCAATAATTCAGGCAGAGTAAATGTCATGCCTATCATTTTTTTTAGCTGCTAGAAATAAATAATATATGGATATTATGATTAAAATGAAAAATAAAGAACATGGACTGATCCTAAACTAGTAAAGTGAAATATAATAATAGAGTTAAATTCAAAGCCTCTTATTTACTTATAGAAATCTGAAGATTTCTATAATGAGAGCAATCTAGCCTAAGAGAAATTTATATATTGAAAAGATCTAGGGCTTTCAGGTATTAAAACATCAATAGTCCTCACCATTCCTGTGAACTCATCTTTGGATGAACTGTAGTTTGTCTGCCTTTAATGTGCCATAAGTACTTGTGGAATTCAATTTAAATTATAAATATAATCACATGTAAGCCACTTGAGATCACTGGGATACATTTCAGTATGTTTGATGGAAACTGCCTTGATTAATTTATTTAATACTTCAAATGGAATTATTTGTTGACATTGATATTAATAACAAATGGAAAGTACCAGTGACTCATTTATTAGTCAATGTGTTGACTTTTTCTGGAAGAAAGAGAACACAGGTGAGCAATAAATCAATTCCAAATCATGGTTGTCAAAATACAGTCTGTGTACACACAGATTCAAAACAAATGACATATTTTTAACAAAAACCAAAATGTGTTCCTTAACAATGGTGGTATAAATCATCTCTCATAAAGATTCCTTAGGAAGGAATTATTTGGAAGACAAATAGAAAGTATATACTCCTTAAATACCTGCCTCAAAATAACATTTTAACTTTTGGTTATGATGTTGACTTTCTGTTAGGGGTGACAAAGATTTCTGACCTTGTCTGTGCAATTATTTGTAATAAACAAAGTCCCTGTGAACGACATTCTTCATTAGCCTGCAAGCAATGTGCCTGTAGAATATTCATAAGTTGGAAAAATAATCAATATCATAACTAAGTTCATACTAAGTTGAAACAAACAAAACATATAATAAAATGCAAAAAAGTAAAGTTGTTTATTTTTGTTTTTATACCTATACAAAACTTCAAGGAGGATTGTAATAGGGATTTTAAATGCAATTAGACAGAAATATATAAAGTGAAAACAAAAGAAATCTGGTGCTAAAAAGGTTTATTTAAAAAAGAAAAACAAGAGATAAAGCCACCTTTTAAAATAAATACGTCATTCATAAACAAGATATTTGGCTTAATCAGTAAGGTTCCAGGAGAGAATTTTTCTTTTCCACTTTGAAATGGGACCTAGGCACCCATATGTAGCTACATACTGATAAAGCACATGAGAAAAACAAGGACTAGAGGCTTCAGAGCTGACACCTATCTAGACTTCATTCCTTCATTCTTTCCTTCATTTATCCATTGGTTCATCTCAACTCTCTAAGAAGAAAATAATCACTAAATAGCCAAGAAAATGACCGAAAACGGGAAGAATTACAGTATCCAAGCTCTGGATAGGAGTTTAAATTGGTAATCTAAGCATAAGGGTTATTTTGAGGTGGTGTAGCTCAAGTCACTAAAGCTCTTTTACAACTTACTCATTGAGAGATGTGGGTCAGGTAGCCAAGGCAAGTGGGCTCCACCAAACTCAAAGAGGGAAGTTAGATGAAAGAGCCAGAGACAGCTAACATAGACAAAAGGAGATAATTTCCCTCCACTTCATCGTGCTGAGTATTCATGTACTCATTCCATGACCTAAAATACATTTATGTAGTGCCTTTTATGTGTCAGCTGATATAATAGAAGCTTGGAATATAAAGATGAAAAGACAGAACCTCTATCTTTAAGGAGGCTGCAATCCCAGTAGGGAAGATAAACATTCCAACAAACAAACAATTGCAGTACACATGATCATTGTTTAAGATAATAGTTCAAGAGCCCAGATACAAGGTGCAATCCAAATTCAGGGCAAAGAATGCCGAAGTCTGTCTGGGTAAGTCAGAGAGAATTTCACAGAGGAGACCCTACCAATGGGTCGTTAACCGACAACTAGGACTTAACTTGCTGGATAATCAGAGGGAAGCCATGGAAGCAGGTGATAACTTGTCGTGTTTGCAGGAATATGTGTAGTTTAGTGTTGCTAGGACATAAAGGACAGGACAGGGAAATATTTGAGGATGGGAGGCAGCAAGGAAGTAAAATGTCAAAATTCAGTGGTGAGAGAGGAAGCCAGATGTGTTAGAAACATTCCATGCTAGGTGCTCTAACTTTTATCCTCAAGTCTAGGACAGTGTTTTTGACCATCTGCATGAGAATCCTCTAGTGCCTCCCTATTCAAAGTGTGGTCAGTGGTCCAGCAGCATCAGTTTCATGTGGAAACTGGTTAGAACATAGCATCTCAGGCTCTCCTCAGATCAGCTGATCACAATCTGCATTTTAATAAGACCCTCAGGTGATCTGCAGACACATTTAAGCTTGAGAAGCACTGCTCTAAGGTACTTGTTAGAAATGAAGATTATTGAGAAGGTCTCATCTACTAAATCAGAATCTTTGGGTTCCCTAGGAGATCATGATGCAGATTAAATTTGAGACCACGATGGGCAATGAGAAACCATGGAACAATTTTGAAAAGGTGGGTGGCATCATAAAATTTTCCTATTAGAAAGGTTACCCTGGATGCACTGGGTATGATATGGGGAATGTTGGTGAGGCTGTCAGAAGACACAAGAGTGGAATCAATTTCCTGGAATGATTTCATCACAGAATAAGGACCACGGGTCATGCCAAAGCTGTAAAGTGAAAGGAGGATAGGAGCCTAGAATTTCAGCAGTGTGTCTGCATGCCCCAAGACATGACAAGCAGGAAGGCAAGGCCAGTGATGGCTTTGGGAGTGGCTGAGCTTAGACAAATATTTTATTCCTGTTAAGGTGAGTCATGTTTCTCATTTGAATCACAATGCCAGTGTGAGCTGGGCAAATGTGTTTTGTCCTTAAATCATGACATTAGAGAGAGAGAACAATTCAGAATGAATGTTAGTTCCTTACATGCTTGTCCTTTGGTAACTGGAATAACTTCCTGGAGAAAAGACCTACTTTTATTGAAATCCGCATGGACTTGAGCAAAATAGAGTTGTATCGTATTTACGGAAATATGTGAGAACTAATCTTCATCAGTTTAGGTGAAAAAATCTTTGAAAAGTAAAGAGTCTAGACATTGGATATAAGGAAAGAGTATTGCACAATTTATAAGCAGATGTATTAAGATTATGTGTCAGAAAGCAAATTATCTTCTCATGGATATGCAACACACCGTCTTCTCTAATAAAATGCTAACAATAGGTTAGTTTCTTTCTTCCCTACTGTACTTAATCAGTGGTGGTGTATCACCAAAACTACAATTTTTTGTTTTGTTTTATTTTTCCTATTCTTCAAGTTGTTGCATTTCCTAATCCTCCAAGTTGTTGCATTTTCAGGTCTAGCCTAAGAATTCTAAATCAGAACCAAAGGACTCATAGCTGCCACAAAGGTCTCCCCAGGAACTGGCCTCACAAAGCATTCTTATGAGTTTAGATGCGTCTCACAGTATGTACTTTGTTAGAACTTCTCAAGCAGTAGACTAGGTAGAAAAGAAAATGAGATGAGAAAGAGAGCTAAAACCCCCATATTCTCAGTAAGGGTTCAGTTAGAAATTTAGAAACATGGGTTATTTTGAGGAGGTACATATCAGTGTCACTCAAACAGTTTATAACTCAATCACTGAGTGACATGGGCCAGGTAGCTGGGGCTCTAAGGGCCTGGAAGAGGGCACAGAGGTTTCTGCCCTTCCAGCACCCAGACGTGCTGGCACAGGTCCCTCAGCACTGCCCAGGCTGTGGCAAGGCAAGCTGGTGCTGCTCTGCAGTCTGCCCAGTCATGCACAGCTACTGAATGGAACCTGTGTATGAAGCTAATAAGCTTTTATTATGGGAGTTTCCCATACCCTCGGTTTTTATCCATTGTATTTATAGACATCATTTAACTTAACTTTGAACTTATTAAAATAGTTTAATATTTGGTAACCATTTGGATGAGAAATTACACTATCAAAAATATTCAACCTTGCTCACAAAGCTTTCTTACAAATATGCTTTCAGATCAAGCACCCTAGCTACATGAACTTTCATTGCAATTATCCTTCAACCTTCTATAAATATCTCAAAATCCTTACCTACCAAGTTCAAGATTTGCAAAATAGTTCACTAAAAATAAGCAAGGTTATGAAAACAGTCATAGACTGGGTAAGGTCAGGAAAGTAATAATTATGCTCCTGATCACTTCAAATTGGAGCTAAAGATGGCACACATGCAAAAAGCAAAGCCTCGATGCTGGAGTTCAAACATAATTGCCTAATTAAAACTGACTCATATATTGACTGATAGTGATAAAATATGGCCAAAAGTTGTATTTAGGAAGGCCTTCACAACCATATGTGAAGAGTGAATAATTCTGGCACTCCTATAAGCTGCTTTTCAGGCAGTTAACAGTGGAGCTCAGTATCAGGGGAAGAGAATGAATGAGAGAGAGAGATTTGACATTTTAGCTTATACACCTACATAATTCTGTATTGTTAAATTTTTAAAAATAATAGTTAAGTATTAGCTTCATAATTAAAATTAAATTTTTTTGTTTTTTGAGACAGAGTCTTGCTCTGTTGCCCAGGCTAGAGTGCAGTGGCATCAGCATAGCTCACCTCAAATTTCTAGGCTCAAGCCATCCTCCTGCCTCAGCCTCCAGAGTAGCTAGGACTACAGGCATGTACCACCATGCCTGGGTAATTTTTTCTATTTTTTAGTAGAGATGGGGTCTTGCTCTTGTTCAGGTTGGAACAGAACTCCTGAGATCAAGCCATCCCCCTGCCTTGGCCTCCTTGAGTGCTAGGATTATAGGCTTTAGCCACTGAACCCACCCACAAAGATTTTTTTAAAAATAAATATTTTAATAGATTTTGAATTCTAGGTCCATAACGTAGTAAACTGATGAATTAAGTAAAAGCAACATAATAAAAGGTTTAGACACCTGAAACTTTTAATTGGCTTCTAGAAGAGAGCACATGAAATCTACTTTCCATGCCAATCAATTTCTGCCCTTCCCACACCCAAGGGGGAGTTAGTGGGGGTCTGAATAGACATATTTCACTTGCTAGCACTGAAGCATTTGGCTTTGATTAGAATTCAACTTAAATATTTACTTTATATTCACAAAATAATGAGAAAGAAAACTGCACTCTGGAGATTAAAATGTATATTCTTGAACAGAGAGGGGGAGAATTATAACACATGATTGGGAATACAATCACTGGATTTAAAAATATAGAACAATTCTGTTCAATTAAAGCCCCACATACTAGTTCTCCAGCTGAAACTGTGGGGGGAAATCACAGTCAAAGCTTTTTCAATAAATACAAGATAAATACCTAATCTAATTCCATTACGATACAAGAAAGACAAATTCAAAACCTAATTATTTTTTTGTAGAGTAAGTGGACACTATCATACTTTAAAATTTTAAGTATTTTTAAGGCAAGAGGGAGGATAACACAATATTCCTTAATGACAATAGACAGGCGACACAGCAAATAAAGAGTCATTAAGTGTTTTTATCTTAAAAGCCCTTGTATCAGTTTGCTTTCTCTTCAGTTGTACCTACGCAGGCAAAGTTAAGTGAAAAACAAAAAAAATTATCTGAATGATTTGAGGAATGCTTACTTTGGCCTGACATTGAGGCAAATGGGTCTCTCACCTTCACGAAACTATCAAGATAATCTTCTCAATTCTCTATTCATCTCTCTATTTCACTGGCAGAACTCTCTGCACATGGAAGAGAGTGAACCCAGCTTGACCTTTATGGAGATTGCTATTCATCATAAAACCTCGTGGCAATGGTCCATATGGGCCCTTTGGGGCACTTAGCACAGTAGTAGCCATGTGCGGATGGTGCCACCGCTTGACTGTGTCTGAAAGCACAGAAGGATTTTCTCTGTTTTTCGCTGCTGGTGTTTCATAACTAACAAAAGCATGACTTGCTTTTGTACCTAAGTACCTTGCTTCTGCATAAACATACCCTGATTTTCAAGTGGGTTTTTCTTCTTGAACCTGGGAGGGACACTACACAGGGACAGGAAGCACAGAATTTTGTACGACCATTGGAAAAGGTGAAAGCTCATGGTTAGTGATTACACTCATTTTATTTAGAGTTATTGCCTCGAAACCCTGTATTCTGATATTTTGTCTGGCATCACATCTCTTGGCGTTGCTCTACCACTTAGATGAAATGGAAGATAACCACTCTTGAATGTCATCAAATGGCCTTTTTGATGGTTTTATTAAACTCTAAAACCATAAGACTTACAAGATGTTCAGGAACTATCTGTAGTTTCAGTTAGGAGTTCCAGAGAAACTCACCTCTAACCATCAAAACTGTTTTGAGCAGCCAAGACAATAAGATCAAACTTTGACAAAGGTATTAACTTATACATTTATCTTAAAACATAAAACTTAAAACCTTCCAGTATTCAGAGAAATATAGCTGTTTTCAAACTGAATAATTTCATAATGCTCCATATTTTTTCATAAAAATAACGAATTTCAGAAATTTACCTTTCCATATTCCTAATCTTAGATTTTTGCCAAAGATTTGACTTTACAAAGATGAAGGAAACAAATGAAGAGGCAATTAAACCAGGCATTTGTACAGATTTCTCTCTTTCCATTGAATCACTTGTTTTGCAAGTGACATTTAAAACTCCAGAATGGTTCAGGCAGGTATGAGACAAAGTTATTTTTACATTTCGAGGAGACAGCTTTGCAAAACAGTAACAAAAGGCTCTGCACAATATATTGTGAGGAGAATGATGAGGTTGTATTAAACACCAATTTCAACATATATTCAAACTGGTGGAGAATTTGCTCTTGTGAAACTAATGTACTGACTGTAATAACAATTCTCCTTCCGTGAACAAATTAATGAGGCCCAACTTTTCCTGCAGTGAAGTACATGCTTGAGCAAAATTCATGGATAAAGATAAGTCCCTCGAGATTTATCTTTTACTTTATTCCAGAACTAATCATTCCAAGAAATATAGAAATATATCAGATAATATTCTTTTTTCTTCTAAAACAAGTAATGGGTTTGATAGGTCTTAAACTTACCACATAGTTCTTCTGTGTCAAGATTGCTGGAAAGATAAGAAAAAAGTATTATTACTTTGGTAATATTTTTCATTTAAGTTTTTTAATACTGAAATACAGTTAATCACCTATATGTTATTATTAAATATGTTAATAGATGGTATTTAGTTAGGATAGTTCTCTTATATTATAAATTTTACACTGTTTAAGTAGTCTTAGGTCATTAACAATGATTATGTCAGATTCTGTCTTTGAACAAATTATTCCTAAGATTTGTGTTTCCCTGTGGAACACCCTGGGGAAATAATGAATATTGGCAAAGAATGTAGGTTCTGGAGCCAGAATGCCTGAGTTCAAATCCTGACTCTACAATTTAACTTCTCCGTGACCTTGGGTATTTGACATCTCTGTGGCTTAGTTCCTTTGCCCCATGATGGGGACAATAATAATTTCTGTTTCATAGGAATGCAGTATGATTTAAATGAATTAATATATGTAAAACACTTAAAAGAGTAACTGGCATAAAGTAAGCACTTAATAAATGTTAGCCATCATAATTTCTGACTTGATAGAACTGCTAGAATTTTTATACCTAAATTCAATATTTGGGGTAAGTTTGATTTAATGGTTATTTCAAATGATTTGTAAAACAAAATAAAAAGTTACACTAGTTATAAACAATAGAAACCCATCTGTCTGTTTGGACCTGGCATTAAATTTTGCAAAAAGCTCAATTTTGACATTTATAGTATGACATTGACACAACATACACAATTCAGCACTATTCATTTACAACCCTTAGGGGCAGCTGAAGTTGTTTTGACTTTATTCTTCTGTATTGGGCACTCTTAAGTTCTAATGAATAAAATTCCTATCCAAAGAAGGCCCAGGAAAAGAGAGAATATTTGGGATATACAGTCTGATTTCTGTTGGGAATTCAGAATCTTTCTAATATCCCCTTTTATATGCCAGCTTTCAATTCTAGGATACTACATGAAAACAATCTTACGTTCAGGTTAACATTCCCAGTTATTTCTTGGAAGTGTTTTTGTACAGATTCAACTATCTTTGCCATTTCAACTTATTATAAATAAGAACAAAAGATTGTGGCTTTCTTACTAAAAATCTACAATTCTAAACTCCTTTTTTGTTTCTCCTGATAATATTCAAGTTTATTTTTAGATATCTCATCTTCAAAACTAAAATTTCCATACTGTGGATTTTATTAGGAATCCTTAAAGTCTGAGTTCTAGCTTATATTTTACTGAGATTCCTGTCCTGAATATTACTGGTGCAAAAAAAAAAATTTTTTTTTCTGTTCGCAAAACAGTGTGCTAAACACTGATAAACTCCTTAATTGCCTGAAAGAGTTACTTCTGGCATACTAAAATATTTACAACAGTATTTGAGGCAAGGAGAATCTGACTCAAAAAGCAACACGCTCAGTTATTCTGATGGAAGTAGCGTAGAGATGCACACGTTGGTTTATTGGCAGACTAGCAGACTGGCTAAGTAACAAATATGCTCAGCCATCATTGTGATCTTCATTTAACAAAGTAATATTATGAACTCCTAATTCATACAGATAAGTTGAGCAGAATATCTTTCAATTATTATCAGGACAAATGTGTTGAGCTAGTCATAGCACACCAAACAAAACAACATTAATGAAAATCAACAGAAGCAATACTGGGAAATTAGAAGAGAGATAAAGTACCTTTGAAAATACTTTTGAATCATATTTAATTAATTCCATGAACTATATTTGCTATTGGTCATGCAAGTGTCAGGTTAATAGCAGAGGGACAGGGAAGACTGTGAGAAAGACTGTGACCTAGAATTAGATGTGTCCCCTGCAATAGATCAGATGCTGCAGAAACCAACTAAGCTGAGTTGAGCTCTGTGAGCTGGGCAAACCTAACCTAGAGGAATGTGGTGGCATAAGAGATGTGGCCAAAGGAATATCAGGAATAGATGCTATTCAGATATCCCAGCACGCATGGGCCAATTGTTTTAGTCACCAGAGTCCTGACCCCATAGCCAAACATTGGGCCCTACCACGAACACAGGTCTTGCTTCTGGAGGAACAGGGATACTAAAAGGGTTATTAAATAGGGGCTCAAACCATGTCATAAGCCCAGAAAACCAGAACCAGAATAGAAATGGAGATCGGTTCTTATAATCAATTACAATCAATAAGTACTCAGTTGTCAGAATCAATATGATATGCAAAGTAAGGCTGTCAACGTAGTGTGACATGATGTTGAGTCCCACAATATAAGTGAACATGGATAAGAGCTCTGTAACTCCCTTCTGCTGAAGACCATAATTATTCCTAGAATGCAGAGTGGGTCACAGCCAAACGCCCTAAGTATGTTGACATGAGGGCTACCGGGACGTGTATCAGGCAGCATCTGACTTGAAGTATGTACTATAGATTGTACAGTGATCATCACACACTCCTCTATGAGGAAGGAGGCCACGGAAGGAGTCTAGTCTATAGGAAGTCCCATAAGCAAGAGTCTGAGCCTCTCTAATATTGAGGCAAATCAGGGTCAGACTATTTTCACACATAAACACAACGTCTCACATGTAAGAGACAAAAGAGAATTAGAAAAACTTGTCATCCTATTTTCTCAAGCTGCCAGAGGGTATTTCTTCCTGTTTCTTTTTTCTGATTGTCTTCCTTCTTATGTCTTCCACCTCCTGCCATGTTTCCTACCTGTTGGATTTCTTGCTCATTCCGCTCATTCTTTCTTCCATTCTTCTGTAACATCAGCCCCCTACCTTTGGGGAACTTGCCATTAACTATATGTTCCTCATGGGGCTGTTGATCAGAGAACCCCATTCCCATCCTACCTCAACCCAACTAACCCTGGCCATGGCATGTGCACCAGAGTGTTTTCTTCTCCCTTTGGCCCAAAGCTGAACACACTGCATAAGGAGGGCCACTCCCCTGACCAAATAGCAGAATCCCATCTGCCATCGTGCAGTATAAGACAATCCTGAGAGAGAAATGATGGGAGAGAGGGGTGGGAGATGGAGTGGGAGAGCATAAATGAGGAAATAAGAATGAGGATCCCAAATCCCTAGAATCCCTGGGACAAGCTTTACACCAGGAGTCTCCAGTATGCAAGTCAATGGGTTCTCTTTTTGCTTCAGCCATTTGGAGTTGGGTTCTTTCACCGGTGGCTTAGAGGAAGGCTGACTTAAATAGAGAACTCACAACCAATGATAGCTCTACCAAGGGACAAGTTAACCTTCCCTTCACATGGGGCTTAAATTTTGGGTCTTTTACTCTGTTCCGCTGTGTCTATTGTGGAGTAGTTTAACTCATTCCCTCCCTCCCTCCTTCCCTTCCTCCTTCTCTCCTCCTCTTCTTCCTTTCCTTTCCTTCCTCCTTTTCTCCACCAAATAGTTATTCCTTATCTAGCTCCTTCTCCATCTGGAACTCTTTGGGATCCTCACAAATGCTCTCCAGAGCAGTGCTTCTCAGACTTTGTGGTGACGAAGGAGATTTTAAATTTCTAATTCCTGCCAGACTGATATTTTGGTAGAAAACTATGGAAATGGATTATACGATCATGTGCTTAGATGTTGTAGCAATGTCAACTTGCTATAAAAATTTCTAAATAACTCAAGTTTTCTTCTTACTTCAACAAGGACAAGTAACAGTTGGAGGACCAGCATTAGTCTGTGACCCAGACTTTGAGTCCCAGCAATATAGGGAGCTGCTAGAGTTCAAATGAGTTTTAAGGCTTCTGTTTTAATTTTCAGAACTTATTTTTAAGAAATGTGGCTTGTATCAGAACTATCAGCACTGCGTGGAATAAAAACTGAGTTCCACTTCTGGTTCTGCCATGAATCATTTGTCTCCATTGTCTGATCTCTTAAAATAATTGGATTTTAGAAAAGCTCAATTTTAACTGAAAAAAAGGCTTATGATTCTAGATCTTAATGACTTAGCAAATAATGTCAAGAAAGTATTAAATGCATTAATACTCTCTCATCTTGTTATCTATTACTTAATAGAATTTCTATATAAAATGGTCTGTCTTGGCATCATATAAAATGGTTTCACTAATAAGGGGGTTCCACAAAATGAGTGGGTCTAAGAGTTAAGCCTCAGAAAACTCACACATATATTTTTATAATTATACAAAAGCATCAGAAAATTGTCCTAATTTAAGAAAGCTTGATATGACTAGGAATGTCTAAATCTTTTCAAAAATTAAAAAGAACTCAGAGAAATAAAAAGGTTACTTTAGAAAGTAGGAAGAATGATGGGTTTGGAGTATGTTTATACTTTTCTTTTTATGAAATGAAAAACTGTTATGCATAATTCTGAATCTAGCATGCCTCATAAAATGCATGATCTTTCTTTCCACTAATATTTCTAAAACTCAATTTTGTGGGCTTATTTCAAATATCAGATTGCCTTTGAGAATTCAATCTTTGTCATCAAGCAGACAATATAAGAAAGGCAAGTAGAAACATTCCAGAAAATTATTCAGTATAGTGGAGAAAGATAGCGTTAGGATTGAGAAATGAATTCTTCCTTTTTTCCCTCATTAAAATCAGTATTGTATTTTCACCAAAAGCCATTCAAATGTTTGAGATGGACACATAGGCAAAATAAATTTTTTACAAAGTTTACATATACTGATGTTATTGCAAAGGGCAGAAGTTGCAAAAATTAAGCACTACATTAAGCATGATATATATTAAAATTAAGCATTATGTTAAAATGCAAAATGTTAATTATAAGTGAAAGAGGAAGAAGGTTATTGTGGGGAACCAAGATATGTGGTATCTATTTCATCTATCTTGTGTACTAATAACAAGTTCTCTGATACTATGAATTCTGTGTGTGAGTTGGAGAAGGGGAAGAGAAATACTTTGTAAAAACATTTTAGACTTCGCATGCACTTTATATATCCAACATTCAATAGAATCTCTTCCATTCCACTTATTAATTTATCCATTCAAAATATGACTAAATAGTGATCTTCTATTATTTTAAAAATTCACTCCCAAGGAAAAACCATATTAACGCAAACATAAACAAATATAAAAGTCTGCATATATATGCTGAACAAGATATTCCTTTAATAGCCTGCATATCCTCCTTCAGGCCCAATAAATGAAAGTGGTTCATTGGTTTGCCTCATAAAACACCTCATTTCAAAAACTAAATTTTGCAAGCTTTTTTCAAACATCATTGTTACTATTGAGAACTCTATCTTCATCACCATACAATTGGCATGCCTGTTTGTTTGAACAAATAATCTATGTACACAGTACAACATTCAAAAGGTAAAAAGGTATCTCTAGTATAAAGTCTGTTTTCCTCCCACTTCACCCTTTAGCTACACAGGAACATCTATTATTAGCAGTTTCGTGTGTGTCTCTCCAAGGATATTCTTATATGTACTAATAAATTCATGCACATATATTTTCCTTTTCAATCAGAAAGTAGCATACGGTACAGGATATTCTATATCTTGCTTGATTTACTTGACAACATATCTCAGACATCTTTATCTGTATATGTAGCGTTGTCTTATTCATTTTAATCGCTACATAGTTTTCTACCATAATTTATTTATAGAATTCCCTTTTCAGTTAGTGTAACTGTTAAGACAGGTCACCTCCAAACTAATTGAGAGGTAATTTATATAGAAAGAAGTACCACATTAGTGCAGTAGCCTCTAACTATTCCTCCTAAGCCCAGGCAATTTCCTCTCCAATTCATCCTCCATTCATTGCTATCAGATGACATCCCATTCTCAACGTACCATTCTCATGTTTCAAACTTGGATTTAAATCTGTACTGTAAGGCTATCTCCTATATTGGCTGGGAATCAGGAGATGTGGGTTTGTCTTAGCTCTACCGTTTACCAGATGTGTGATTTTGGGCACGTTACATTTCTAAGCCAAAGTTCACTCATGTATAAATTAAGAATAATAATACCTTTCTCACAGGATTGTTTGTGAAGAGTGAATAATGTAATATATGTAATGTCTTTAGCCCAGTACTTGACACATAATTAACATCCCCCAAAATGGTAACTGTTATTCCAAGGGACACTTAGACAATTATGCTTCTGCAGACCAAAGGGGTGGTAGGTTCTTAGTCATGTGACAGCGTTTCCTTTACCCTTAACCATATGACATTGGTTACCTGTCACTAGGAAAGGATGGTGTAGTAAAGTCTAGGCCATTCTTTTTCTAAGTGTTAATTTATATACATGACAAAGGAAAGAGAATAAATGCACGAAATGTTCTTTAGTCTTTATATCTTGTCGTATGTCAGGGAAATTTTGCAGCTGGCTTCTTTGCAAGAAGCTCAAATGAGGGAGGGAAAGGTGGAATCGTAATGTCATCGCTGCCAGTCACACTAGGTTACCCTGAGTGAGAGAAGTTCCTGTTTACAGAGCTTGCCTATGGGTGAACTTCTCCTTGGCTGTCCCTCCTAAGATCAGGAAGGGGAACATTGTGGGATGTGTCAATTCTCCTTGGACATGGAAACAGTTATAACAAAGACCTCATTATCACAGAAATGTGAGGAGCCAGTGGAGATGATATATGTTACTGAATGTTATCTTGAATAGGAAATAAAGGAATCTGTAGAAACGCCTGACTGATGGCTGCTTCTTAGAGTGCTGAACCTTGTACTCACAGTCTTATAAAGCAATCTGTTAATTAGCATGAGATCTAGAAGGAAGAAAAAAATCATCCCTGATGTTTAATAAAAAAATTTTCCCAAGGAATCCCCCACACGATTCTGAAACTAGTGGGATATTCCTGCCTCCAAAACTTTGCTCCTGCTCCTCTCTGGACTTGGAAGGGCCTTTTCCTTCCTTCCTCTCATATCATCATATTGGGCCCCGCCAATGCCCTGTGTGTGTTCCATCTTCTTCATGACGCTCTCTCTGACCACTCCAGCTCATCTTCAACTTCCACTCTTCTGAACCCTCAGCATCAATGACCATTTTGAGAATCTGATAAAAGGTATGAATCATCTCTTCATTCACTATCCATTTACCAACCCAGGAATTGCATATATACATATGAACAAAAACTAGTTTGGTAGTTTAAGGATTCGCTAAACCTATCCTGGAAACCCTAGGTTCTAGAGCATTTCTCTCCAAATCAAACAACTTTGTACTGCCTTGTATTGTTGTTTAGCAGATAAATGTAATAATAACACATGTGTTATCTCCCTATGATTAATGCATTCTCGAGCACATGGATAATAAATTTCTTAACTTATTGGTATCATTCTCAGCACTCTATAAATACCTCTTAAATAGAGGTGCCTCCCAGGAGCTAGGAGTGTACCAGGAATAGCAATGAGTCATTGTGGAGTGATTTGCAAAAGTAGCTGCCCATTAGAATTACCTAGAAAGTCTGAAAAAAAAAAAAAATAATACTGATGTTAGGACCGTGTCCTCAGAATGTTCATTTAATTGATCCTGGGTATAGCCTTGGCCTAGTGACTTTTTTTAAAGGTCACAGGTGATTTTAATGTGAAGGCAAGGTGGAGAACCACAGGTGGGTGGTTAATAGTGAAATCTTCCAAGTCAGAATTACTGGGTTTGAATCCTAACTCTCACACTTCCTAGGTGTATGCCCTTAGCAAATTTACTTAATTGCTCTTGAGGCTCAGCTTCTTCACTTGTAAAGTGAAAGTAACGAGAAATTTAATCTTACACGTTGCGAAGATGAAAGAAGACAAATCTTGAACTATTTGACAGTGTCAGGCAAAGAGTAAGCTTTACTTATTAGCTACTACTGTTACTGTAAGTAACGAATATAATGGACCTCCACAAACAATATCATATACGCATCACAACCCAGGCCTAAGTGCTGTACCCTTTCAGGGATAACACAGGTGACTCCCATTTAACTACCAGGGACATTCTTCTAGCTGTTATTCCCAGGGAGTTTTCTCCATGCTTTTGTGCTATGCCCAGCTATATGAGATGATCCTATTTCTGGGCATGACAGTAGAAATGGCAAAGAAAGCCTCACTGAGAATAAGGAAAAAATCTTGGAAAATTGTAGTATACATAGTAACATGGCCTGAGTCAGTAACCTTGACTTGATGGTACCACCAACCTGACAGGTGCGTCACCGAGCACATGCAGAGTTCCGCCTTCACAGCGCGCTCTGAGATTCCTTGTTTAAGGGTTTTGCTGTGGGAGTTTGGCTTCAGGGGAGAATATTTTGGGAACATTTTGGTGCAATAATAATCCATGTATAACTATGTTTTTCTCAGCTTCAAATAGTACTATTTTTATTTTAGGATCATTGCAAATTTGAAAAGGTGAAGAAATGACATATTAAATATATGCTTATCATTAGTAAAAGTTGTGAGCTCTCAGTTGACTGAATAATACTAGTTTCCTAATGTCTTTCTATAGAGATGAAGTTGAAAAGATAAAATTGAATATGGATCTTAATCTTGTATCCCCCCTCCCCAAAAGACTAAAAACAAATAATTTAAGAAGTATCAGTTAGTTGCTATAAATAAAAAAACATGGCTTAAGCAAATTGATCATTCTCAATCTTAGTTTCCCCTATTTAAAACCAGTGCATCCAAGTTTAGAATGGGTGGGAAAACATGTAAAGCACTCAAAATATGGTGCTATGCTTCTTCTAATGTTCCACTTATCTCTGGTACAACCAGTGCATGGACAATATATTATGATGGGAAAATGCAAACTTTGAAGACATGAAGTTCTGGTCTGATGTGGGATCTATCCTTTACCAGTTAGGTGACATTGGGCAAGTTACTGAACTTTTCAGGGCCTTGCTAGGTGGTGGTAATTTTAAAGGAGGCAACAGCAGAAAATATTTATAATAGTATTTTGTATAAAGTAGGAATTTGGCAGCTGTTAGCTCACACCCTTCCTGACGGACATTCATATAAGGTGAAATCAGGTATTTCCCCACAGTGAGTGAGCAGTTGGGGTATCAAGGAGGGACTTTCACTGATGCATTTCTGCAAAAACAATGCCCACCTTCCATACAAAACTAAAACAACAAGAAGAGTGTATTGATTCATTTTAACTCATTTTAGTGAAGGTGACACAGGATCCTGTGTACTGAAGAAGAAACAATTAAAAACAAAATGTGGTTAGAGGCCAGGGAGGGATGGATAGGTGGAGCCAGAGGAATTTAGGGCATGTTACTGTAAATTTGTCCAAGCCCATAGCACATACAACACCAAGAATCAATCCTCGTGTAAACTACGGACTTTGGGTGATAATGTGTCAATGTGGGTTCATTGGTTTTAACAAATGTACCACTGTGGTGGGGATGTTGATAATGGGGCAGGACATGCTTGTGTGGAGGTAGGAGATATGTGGGAAATCTCTGTACCTTCTGCTCAATTTTGCTATGCACTTAAAACTGCTATTTAAAAAATCTATTTAAAAAAATGAGAATAAAGGACCCCCCACCTTTCTTTCTATAGTCACATAATGCTTCTGACACCAAATGTATGGGGTTTCCCCTCACAGTAAGCAATTCTCCAACTCTCTGGACACCAACTAAGTGTCTCACAATTTAATTATGACTCTAACTACCAGGAGTCGGGCAGACACCACAGGTTAAGGGCTCAGTCCCACAAGACTGCCCCACACTTCAGATACAAACTGCACATAGTGGGTCCCCAGGTTACTCACAACTTTGGGTCAACTTGGCCACAAATCAGAGGTTCCAACGGCCCTCTCCTCAGGTTTGATAACTTACTAGAACAACTCACAGAACTCAGGAGAATTCAGGAAAACAGTTCACTTAAACTATTACTGGTTTATTATATAGGATACAACTCAGGAATAGCCAAATGAAAGAGACGCACAGGACCCGGTGTTGAGGGTAGCAGTGCATGGAGCCTCCACGCCCTCTTTGTTTTCACCACCCTGGAAGCTCTCTTAATCCCATGATTTAGGGTTTTTATGGAGGCTTCATTACATAGGCAGGATTGGTTAAATCACTGGCCCTTGATTAGTAAGTTAATCTCTAGCTGCTCTCTCCTCCCTGGAGGTTGAGGGTTAGGGCTGCAAGTTCCAACTCTCTAACCACTTGGTTGGTCCCTCTGGCCCATCTTCCAAGAGTCACCTCATTAGCATAAACTCAGGTATGGCTGAGAGGGGTTTATTACGAATAACACAGGATGCTCCTCTTACGCCTAACACTTAAGAAATTCCAAGGGTTTTAGAAGCTCTGTGCCAGGAACCAGGGACAAAGACCAAAATTATATTAACATATTTCTATTATATCATGATATCACAGGAAATTTAATTTCAATGGAAACCAAGAGACTTGAACCTTACTAGGAAGATATAGACAAAATACCAAAACCCTAGTTTTCCTATTTCCTAATCCAGTACTCTTTCGTCCCAGCTGTCCAATAAAGTGTACTTCCTGATTGGTGTGGTGTTCCTGTCTCACATGTTACATAGTTATCATCTCTCTGTACTTGTGACAAATGATGCTTTTTGCAATCCATCTTCCCCTACTCTCCAAGGCTCGCTACTTGTTCCAGACCGCTGGTTCTCCGGGCCTCTCTGACATTACACCAGAGCTCTTCAAGCCTAAATCTACTTTCCATTCTTCATTAATTTTACTGATTCTTTACACAATATGCTAGTGGGGAAATGTGCTGCTTTACGCACTGAGCCATCTTTGAGTTACTGAAATGAATATCAAGGGACATTACTATCAAAGAAGATAATTTTTTCTCTTCCAGAGCAACTTCATTAAACATATTGAATCATTTTGCATTTAAGAAAATGGGCCTTAAAATCAAATAAGTAATTATCTTTTCCTATCCCACTTTATTTACTTTTCTTTTGTCCCTCTAATTTCTCTTTTCCACATCACCATTTTCATCTTCCTCTCTCTGTTCCTTGCTGACAGCTAGAAGAAGTAATTTAAATGATTTGAAGTTTCCTTGCTGACATCTAGAAGTTTAAACCATTTGAAGTTAATTGGCAACTACTGTGTTTGACAGGTTATATTGAATTATTCTTTCCCTTTACCATCTTTGGCATATTAAATTAATGCTAGACCACAGTCCCTTCTCTTTCTGCTTTAGAGAGTTCAAGTACAAAAGCAGATAATTTTATTACAAAAATGGAAATTATAGCTAAACATAATGATCAACTATGGCTATTTTGTTAATAGTTGTATTAAAAATAAATAACATTGGAAATTTAAAAAATAAAAAGTAGTTTCTTAAATCTTGTGCCCTAAAAATACCAAATCTGAAAAATAACAATTCACATTATTCTATCATTTTAAGCTATAGTCTTAAATCCTAGTCTGGACAGTTTGGCATTTGGTAATCACTCAATCATAATTGTAGAATAAATGAGTAGAACATAGCAAAAACTAAAAAAAAAAAAAAAAAAAAAAAACCTTGATTTTTGTTTGATGCTATCTCATTACTGAATGCACTTAAAACTAAATTTCCTGTCTTAAATCTTTTGCTATGTAGGACTGAAGACCAGTCATAGCTAGTCTCTTGCAATAAGAAAACTCTAAAATACTTACTGAGGTAGTTTTTGTAAGGTGTGTAGAACTATCATAGTTTCATCTAACTAGAAACAAGTTCATAGATTAAATCTATTATGACAAAATTGTTGCAGTTTCCATTTCGATGACAATAAATGTCTGTTATTGTATTTTCTATTTCTTAAGTATCAAAAGCAAGTTTAAGCACATTCAGTGAAATATTAAAAATTGCTCCCACAATTTCAATGTTAAATCAAGAGCTATTTTGTTACAATAACAAGCCTAGGAAGGCATCAGCTCTCAGTGGCCAAAGTGTGGGTGGCCTTGTTGATAACATGTGCATCCACAGGATACCTATTAAAATGCAGGTTGGAAAAATTGGTGAAGTTGTTCCAGTTCTGAAAGGTTATCTTACGTAACTCACTTTAAAATCAAACACCATCTCAGCTACCTTCAATGTTACACTAAAGCTGGCACGAAGGTAATTAGGTATCATTTTGTGGTAATTAAGGATATGCCACTTTTTGTTCACTTAGCCCAGCTTGCTCTCTGCTTCACAGAATTTAGGATGTACCAGGTGGTGCTTCACGCTAGAAAACCCTGTGGTCTCCCAGCAACTCAAAGAGGTAAGCAGTACTTTGTCAGCTTTCAAAAATCACTCAGAGAAAATATACTTCAAAAATTAAGAACACAGATGATACTCTAGGAAGAAAAACCATCCCACCATTTGGAGCAAAAACCATTGCTCACTTTGGAAAATTTTGTCTAGAACTTTTAGCAGACTAGTGACCTTTGATTTTGCATAAAGATAAAAATCATATATACTCACCATTAAATTGCTACTAATCCATCAACACTTATGTGCACATATGGAAATAACATTCATCGGAAATCAAGCAGGTGGGAGGGGTAGGAGGGATGGGTAAATTCACACCTAACAGATACAATGCACACTATCTGGGTGACAGGCACACTTATAAGTTTAACTCAAACAGTACAAAAGCAATTTATGTAACCAAAACATTTGTACCCTCATAATATTCTGAAATAAAATTAAAAAAATGCAAGTCTCAAGGAAAATTTTTTAAAAAATCAAGTTAAATAAAAACATTATACTTCAAATGTTTTCTGAATGACACATATTACTTGAAAGTTGCATAGCTTTCACTTGAATACATAGTGCTGTACCTTATGGTTTTAAAAGAAATCTTTTCAATTAATGGAATTTATTGTCTTTTTGTATAAAACACTGCAATCAATGGAAGCTGAATCAATGCTTACTTTCAAGAGGTTTTTTTTTTTTTTTTTGGAAGACCAAAGATAAACATCTGTAAAAATCAAAATGTACTTATGAAATAGCATATTGAAAAGTTCTGATTAATTAAAGTCACACTAAATACATACATTAAATAATTATGCCTAGTAGGTATTTAAAAAAATAGGAACCGTCTCCCCATCTGCATTTACCCCCAAAGCACCCTCCAGTACCCCCAGGTACTCACAAGGCTCCTATTGTCTTGGAAAAGCAATAAGGCAGACCACAGACAGGAGAGGGGCCTGAGAGTTAATTTTATATGTCAGCTGGCTTGGCCACAATGCCCAGATATGTGGTCAAACATTATTCTGGTTGTTTCTGTGAGGGTATTTTGGATGAGACTAACATTGAAATCAGTAGACTACAGAGAAAGCAGATCTCCCTTCACAATGCGGTTGGCTTTGTCCAGTCAGGTAAAGGTCTGGCTAGAACAGAAGACTGACCTCTCTCAAGCAGGAGTGCATGTTCCAGCAGGTGGTCTTTGAACTTGAACTGAAATATTGTCTCTTCATGGGTTCCCAGTCTGACAGCCCACCCTGCATATTTTAAGCTTGCTAAGCTTCCATAATTGTGTGAGCTAATTCCTTAAAATAAACCTCTTTTCACATAGATACACATCCTATTGGTTCTCTTTCTCTAGAGAACTCTAATACAAGGGGTCAATTTTTGACTTTAGAATTTCAAAAGTCCAGACCCACGTATAAGATAAAGGATTGAGAAGAACACAGTTCAGTGACAACCAAGTTTCCTATTTCCCCATCTAGATAAAAATTCCCTAGAGCAGAAGAGGAAAGGAGAGAAAGGGAAAGGGAAGAGCTTAGATTCAAGTGCATCCCTTAGAAGATGTCACCTATACTGTCTTCCCCTGCAGGCCAAGTCTGTAAGGGGAAAATGGTGGTGGAGGTGGGGATTGTTGGTAGGAGAAACATATGGAAGTTGAGACATAGGGGATTAGGGGGGATGTGACAATAGGGAGGATCTGTGACCCATTTCCAGATAGAAAGCCTGTACTCTCCCCGATCGGCATAATGAGGAGCAGCAGACACATCTGCATGGAACACCTGGCTAGAAGGACCAGAATTACCTGCACTGGACCTACAGGAACCTTCGGGGTCTCAGACATGGCACAGACAGTTGGCAGACTTGAAAAGGGCTGGCTGTTAAGAATAAAGGAAGATGCACAGGGACCTGTCTCAGCTACTACCCAGAAGTCAGATGAGAATGAAGACATCACTCGGATGCATCATGGAGAGCTGAACACAGAGAGGAAAAGAGACGCCCTCTCCTCTCTCATAATTTTGTGCTAGGTAACGCTCCAGACTTATACACGATCCCCAGGCATGGAGGAAAGTGACCCTGAGTTGACTGAAATTAAATTTCTACCACCTGGTAGAATGAAAGCTCAAAATGGAAATTACGTTAAGTTATAGGGAAAAGAGTAACATTGCCCTTTCCTACACATCGGAGTTTCACGGTCTGTTACACTCGTAAGGAGGCAGTATGGAAAGGAGGAGGGATGGGTTTAAGAGACATGGGCTCCAGCCCAGGATGAGTTCGTCATAATTTTGGGAAGTCCTTTAGATCCTTTAAATTCAGTTTCCTCAAACATAAAATGAAGAAGTTAGACTAGAATTTCCCTGCCAGAAGCAAGGATTTTTCTTTTTCTTGATATACATTGTCAGTGATACAAAAATATAAAGGGAAGCATCCAGCTTAGAAGGACGCACTGCTGTCCAAAAATGATGCTAGATTTTGCATTTGCAAGGTTTCTAGCTCACAGCCAGTGCACAATGAGTATATATTTAAGTGAAATGAAGCAAATCTCAGAGTTCAGTGTTGAAATTGTCCTTGAGGTCTTGTCACCCGGGTCTGTCTCACTGTTCTGGTTGGTGAGCCGGTAATAATCAGTTCTCTCTAACAATAGATAATGGGGCCAATGAAAAGTCATCAAATTCATTTCTCTGCTACATGCTAAGCAATATCAAAGATCTTCTATTCGTGACCCCACAGATCATAGGTGCCTCAGAACTTAAAGAAAAAGAACAGAAAGAGGAAGCATAAAAAGATTCCTCTCTCTTTCCTCTGCTAGGGAAGGTATTTATCCATACCCCTCTTGGATAGGATGGGGAAAAGAGACCAGCAATTATTCACCTATTCAACCCAAGGAATGATGATGGGAGGGGCACAGAACAGTGGGGTAAACCTTACAAGTTTCCATCCCTATCTGCCACATTTTTAGGCAACTTTGCTAGAGCTTACAATCACATACCATTTGTATTACCCACAAAGGCGTTAGCAACTTTAGTAAAACTCAAGGCACACACTATAAAAATCATACGTTTTGTTCTGAAATCCATCAAGAAAGACAATAAAGGAAAAGTTCTCTGGCCATCTAAAGGGCAGAGCTGCCTCGGCACTCTGTCATTTTATAGAAAATGTCCTACACTGGAAAAGTCTCTGAGTGTGATCAAAAAGCTCTAACAGTGCACAGTTCAGGGCTAGACAGCCCAGGATTCATTTGAGGAGCAAAGAGCTCTAGCAGACAAGCTGCTCTAGCAGACAGCCCACGTAAAACAAACAGCTAACAGCAACCAATAAGCCCACCCACACAGCCAGGCCCTTGAGAGCTTGCGGATGATGACGTTCCTCTGCAGACAGCTTCGACAATGTGAGATGCAGCTCAACCAATCCTTCCTCCTACCCAGCACTTGTCTGTCTTTAAGGAATGGGAAACAATGGAAAAATTCAAAAAGAAGCAAGGTCACATCTCTTTGCTAGGTATATAGATAGGTAGTGACACAACTTCAAGCCCAGGGACAAAAGTTGACCTTTGAGTTTGGAGGTGGATGAACGTTTTAGGAGGCTCCCAGTGGCTCCCCCGCCTCTACCTTTCGGAGAACTACATGCACTGCTGATTACTAAGGCCAAATGACTTCTCAGGCCTGCCCCGCTTCCCGACACCATTTTCTCTGATAATTCCTACCAGGGTTCAGATGGCTTTCCTTTAATTCTCAGAGCTGCCACCTGCCCATTATCCATCGAGAGGGTTCTTTTCTCTCAAGACTGAAACTCGTATGCTCAGGACCCCCTTTTCTTGCTGTCCTTGAAAATAAGTCCCCAGGCCATTCTCACTGCTGCTAGACTAAACACTAGGAGGAGAGAAGGAGGCAGAGTCCCAAACACCCAAGGCAGTTCTTAACTCCTTTTCTTAGGTAACACTCAGGAGCTTAAGGGGTCTCCAGTATTCTCCTATTATCAATGAAGTGACAGTCCTTTCAACTCCCACGCATCTCTATACTATGCTAATCTCTGATTTCAAAGAAAGCCCTTGTTCCTAGATACTATTACACCCTGAAGACATAATGAGGAAAAAAAAGCAATGCCTGTCAACTGGAGCACAGATTTCTAAGGCTCTTCAGAAATGAAGATATTAATCTTGAAGGGTTCTCTGCCAAGATAGGTCATTTCTATGCACTATTTTCCAATTAACTACTTCAATGACTTTTAATAGGCTGATCACTACCATTTTGTTCTTCCTTGGTAACACTTCTTGAAATATTAGATTTCTGTTGATGGATGATACCTGTGCCCTCACCGCAAATACCAGCAACACCCCGCAAAGAGGAGTTCAGATAGTGCACAGAGAACTAAAATGAACAGTCTGACTTCACAGCCGCCGCCACCATTTCTCTCCTGTCCTGAACCCAGGAGGGAGCAACGAGCAATGAATTTGTGCATCATGTGGTTCTGCGCTCAAAAGTACTACTACTAACCCAAGTCAAACAAACTTCACATATTTATGTAGCACTTTCCTTGGCTGGCAGACTAAACTGCTTCTTAAGATTTGCTCGTAAGCTTTCACAATTTTCCTGCCAGAAAATATTATTAGCTCCACTTAATATTCAAAGATAGTAAAGCACTGAAAAATTTGCTTGGCCAGGGCCTTCTGAAACGAAATGAAGATCACTGCTCTGCCGGACCCCAAGGCAGTGTACAAAGGTGGATCTCATGGGAGGCTATACAGAGTAGTGGTTAGGAGCCAGATTGCCAAACCTTAACCCTTTCTCTCTGTGTGACTTTGGGAAAATGACTCAATCTTATAGAGTCAATCATAGGTTTCTTATACAGATTAGACACATTAATGAGTGGAAAGAGCTGGGATCTGGCACATGGTAAAGGATCCATAAATGTTAACCATTATTATTGCTCCGTAGCATCAGGGTAATTATTATCCAAAAGCTTTCCAGAGCAGAAAGATTTAAGCCAGCTCAGAAAGACAAAGATACAGATGCCTCAAAATGATGGGCCAGATAACATTTTTTTTTCAAGCACAGCTGCAGCACCCTGTTAACTAGGCTTCCTGTCTCCAGACTTGTCACCTCCCACCATCTCTCCTCACTTTGGAGAGATGCATCTTTCTAAAACATGAACCTAATCCAGTCACTTCCCTCAAGGGCTCTGCACTGACCTAAGGGTGGAAATCCAAATGCCTTACTGGTTCCCAAGACCCTTCACAGTTGGGACTCCTGCCTGCCTTCCTAGCCTCTCTCGCCATCCCCCCTTGAACTTGACACTCCCAGCATTCCCAGTGTCTTCCAGCTCCTCCAACCTGCCACCCTCTGTCTCACCTACAGGCTTCCACATATGCTTTCTCTTTGGCTGAAACTTGTCTCATCTCTCTCTCTCCTCGCTAATACCTCATGACTCAGCTTTACAGTCACTTCTTCTAAGAAGTCTTGGCTGACACTTTAGGAGGTTAGCCCACCACCCCCACCCCACACACACACACACACCACCACCACAAAGCACTGTATTTCTCTGTCATGGTTAATCAAGTTATTGCTTGTCTACTTTCTCTGCTAAACTATAAATCTCTTGTTCACCACTGTATTCCTAATACTTAGTACTATATCTGGCACAGAGTAAAAACACTCAGTAACTCTTTGTTGGAAAAATGGCAAGCTCTGTTTGTATGGGTAAAATGGAACTGACCTCACGGGATGAGTTAGACATGGGTTAACTTCAAAGTTCAAATTTAATAGCCTCTCTCCCTAATCTCCTGGATCCTCTCCCCTAGAATTCTCAAGAAACTTCACTGACCTTTAGTGGTAGCCTCTTACAATATTTAAACTGTTTTTTGCTATAGCAGGGTTAATATAAAATGATTTGTAAAGGGCTGATGAAGCTGATGACTAATTGGATTTAGAAGTTAAGAGCGAAGATGAGTAGTGGGTCTTTGCTGTTTTGGTACATAACATTGACAGTCTGGTAGAATGTATCAATCATTTCCTTTCCATGTCCTTCAAAATAAAAATATGCAATATCTATAATATTTTATATTTAATTTTATATTATATTTCTAGGAATTGACTTTGCTCAGGTTAAGAAATCTGGTGCCAAAGACTTTAAATAATAAATCAAGGACAGAAATTTCCAGCGTAGCCTGTGACAATGAAAAAGATTTCTGCCATAGGTTTTGAAACCTAGATTATAGCAGGTCCTTGAATATCCTTATTTTGACATTGTTTTAACATTGATGAGAAAAAAAAAAATTAATTCCTGGCCTGGGGCCCTGTCTGCGTGGAGCATATATTTCTCCTGTGTCTGTGTGGGTTTCCTCCCACATCCCCAAACCTTGTACCCTAGGCGAGTTGGCGTGTCTACACTGTCACAGTTGGATTGAGTGTGGGTGTATGTGTGAGTGCGCCCTGTGATGTAACATGTGCTGTCCAGGGTTGGTTCCTGCCTTGTCCCCTGAGCTGCTGGGATGGGCTCAGGCTATCAGCGACCCTGAACTGTAATAACTGAATAAATATCTTGTTTTTAACAATCTTTCTTAAATGTATGTATTTCACTATTTAATATTAGAAGTGTTTTGGGTCTTTATTTAGAAGAAGATTGGTGATGGTTTGACAAGGAATTAGCCTGCAGGAAAACTGATTTCCTTATAAGTGGTTTCATTTAAAGTCTCAGTTTGTAAGAACCTATTGATGAGGTGAAGTGAAGACTTACTGTACTTTCTTCACTCCAGAGAATAGTTCAATTGAATACAATGAGAATAATAATTTTTCATACATTCAACAAAAATAAGTAAAAAATATACCCTGATTTTTTTTCATTAGAATATGTCTCTCCATATATTCTACTTTAAAAACATAATTCCAATGAGTTTTCATGAACCAGTTGGGACATAGATAGTTAGCTCTATGAACAATAAAGAGATTTTGAAATGTAAAATATAAATGGCAAAAACTCAGGGTTAAGAATTCAGAAGAGAGGTAGAAATGCAAAGAGACAAGTAGAATAAACAGCAAAACAAAAATTCAATGACTGGAGACCTCTTACAGTCCATTCTGATTTAAGTGGGTCTGGTATAGACATAATAATTGTCTCAATTAAACCTAGAAAAGGATCACAGTGAGAGAGAGAGAGAGAGAGGGAGAGAGAGACACCAGAGGAAGGGACTCAGAGACACTAGACATAATTCTATTATTTCTATTTATATTTAAAAAATAAAGGTCAAATGGTAATTCTCCCTATTTGATTCTTGATGAATTCACAGGAGCGGCCCTGATCAATCATTTTTCAAGTACAGTAGTTTCTCCTTTATCCCCAGTTTCACTTTCCTTGGTTTCAGTTACACACAATTGACCATGGTCTGAAAATATTACATAGAAGATTCCAGAAATAAACAATTTATAAGTTTTAAATTGTACACAGTTCTGAGTGTGATGAAATCTCTTACAGCCCCACTCTGTCCTACCCAGGGCTTGAATCATCCTTTTGTCTAATCTATCTACGATGTACATACTACCTGCCTATTAGCCACTTAGTAGACATCTCAGTTATCAGATTGAAAAATACATAGTCTATACAGGGTTCAGTACCATCTAGAGTTTGAGGCATCCAATAGAGGTCTTGGAACATATCCCCAATGGGTAATGGGGACTACCGTAATGGGACCTCATTTCCCCTGTCTATGTTATTTCTTTAAGTGGTTGACCTTTGGCCAAAGTAAGGCAGGTGACCTCCCTGAGATTAGCACAGTACCCAGGGATCTCTGGTTTGCTGGAACTATTTTTTAAAAGTTAGTTTCTCATTAATAACTTTCACACAATCTAATTTTTGTTAAAAGAGAGGTTGTTCAAATTTAATGATTTTTTTGTATGAAAGTTGTAATATAAACAGTTAAAGTACATTTTATCAACAAGAATTAACTATTGTAAAGATCCTGGGTTAAAGACAGACATAGAGACGGAATATTAATGGGCAAGAGTGCTTCTCACGCTCCTCTATCATAGTACGAGCCACTGCCTCCACTTTAGCAAAAACTCAGCCCACCATGAGATGTTTGAAAAACAATTTTCTATCCATCAATGTCAGCTTCCCATAAATATGAAGTAATATTTATTCATTTATGCATAATACACGGTACATGGTATCCGTTGTAGATAAATGTAAATATTTATTAAACAAATAAATAATTAGGGAATAAATGACTAATTTTTTAGAAGCTTCACACTCGGTTGGAATAATGGCTATTACGTTTGACCATCTGAATTTTCCTTTGGAAACTGTTCACAATTTAAACAAAATACAGGGAAAAAAAGAAACTCTTTGTGCCAGTGTCAAGTCAGAATTTATTAATTTCAACTTCACTGATGGCAGTGAGGATAGTGGACAATGGAGAAAAAATTAGTTATGCTAATGATCAGAAATCTATAGCCCACTTTAGTAGATTTCTAATTATTCTGAATCATTGTTTTTAATCTAGAGTTGATTAAAAATAGATTCCCAGAAAAACTTAAAAATAAAATTAAACCACTAAACCCATTAGTGAGACAAGAATAACATTTAGCTGATATTCATGCCTAGCTTTCTTCTTATGAGTTCACTACTAAAAGCTTTTGCTATTTAGTCTATTTTTTCTCACTGAGAAACCTTTTAAGATCAGAACAAAGAATACAATATTCTATGTAGTAGGAGCTCCTTTTGAAACAATGGAAACTTTTTTTCACATATAATGTTTATTCATTATATTAGGAAAAAGAGAAATTCTTCATTAGAACATATTTTGTATCTGTTAAATATGAAAATAATCCAAATTTATATCTAAAATAATATTTCATGGTCTTTAATTCACAGGAGGTACTATTTTAAAATAGAAGTAAACTTTGAAACTGCTTAAGTTTAATTGAGATACTAAAGCCAAATTTATCGTTTACTCTTCTCAAACAAAAAGAGTCAGTTCTCCTTCTGTATTTGCTAGGATCTGTTAATGGCATTACCCTTTCTATAGTTAACCAGCCAGGATCTAAACTCTAAAATTTACAAGCGTTGTACTTTTGCATGCCTTTCTTACATCTAATCAATATATCCTGTTTCTATATCAATCAATCAAGTGGCCAAGTACTTATTGAATGTACTACAGTAATTGCTGGAAATAGTGGAAAACAATAGTCTTTGCTTCAAAGGAGTGTATAATTAGATTTGGAAACAAGATTAATATGCTAATGAAACAATTAGCAAAAATAACAGAAAATATTATATAATTAAATGGTACCTCTTGAAGACAAACTGTAATTACAGAAATTTGGAGAGAGATGATGATCCAGGAAAGAAGGAAAGATTAGTGAATACATTTTAATCATCATCATTATTACTTTGTGGCAGGTGCCTATATATTATCGCTAAATTTTGCAAAATGGGTTCTTACATTGGTTCCCTTTCACAGCCACTGAAAGTACAGTCCAATACATAGAAATGACCATCTGAAGTCTTTATAGCTAAATAGTGGAGGGATTTAAGCCCAAGCTTGTCAAGCCTCGGTTCTTTCCACATTGCAACACTGTTTCTTATGGAGTTGGATGGACCTAGATGCCTGAAAAACTTTATTATGCAGAGTGGAGGAGCAAGGCTATTCAGGCAAAGTGCATAGCATGAGGTGTGGGGAAGCAGGAATTTATCCCTTCTCACCTCAAATATTCACTGGACTTGCAATATGTGCTATACACTATGCTGGGAATTAATGGAAAGCAAAACAGTAATGACCTCTGCCTTCATGGAGTTTAGACTAGGGGAGGTGAACACTAATCAAATAAACACATCATAAATATTAATATAAAATTATAACTAATATAGGTGCTGTGGAGAGAGGTTCATGATACAATGAGAATGCAGAATGGAAAATTGGATCTAGTAAGAATGGTTAGGGCAGATTTTCATGAGATATATGTATGTGTGTATGATTACATAAGCATGGAGAAAGACACACAAGATCACACTTTAGGTAGTAAAGATTGGTTATCAGCAGTGGGATAAGGGTGGACAGTGGAAGAGGGAAAAATGCCAAGAGAAAATAGTTCTTCATGATTAAAATAGAATGTATACATTAGAAGTTATGGAAACCACATGCTATTGATGGTTATCTCATGGTAGTAGGGTTTCAGATGTTTGATGCTCTTTCTTATGATTTTCTATATTGTTTAAATTCTTTTTACAATAATGATATGTTATCTTATTTGTGGGTGTCTTAGTCCTTTCAGGCTGCTCTAACAAAATATTTTATACTGGGTAATTTATAAACAATAGAAATTTATTGCTCACAGTTCTGGAGGCTGGGAAGTCCAAGATCAAGGCACCAGCAGACTCAGTGTATGACGAAGGCCTATTACTCATAGATGGCACCTTCTATTTGTCCTCACATGGTGGAAGAGATAACAAACTCCCTCAGGTCTTTTTTATAAAGGCATTCATCCCATTCCTGAGGGTGGAACCCTCGTGACTTAATCATTTCTCAAAGGCCCTACCTCTTAATACTATCACCTTAGAGGTTATATTTCAACATATGAATTTTGGGGAGAAAAAAACATTCAGACCATAGCAATAGGGGAAAATATTTTCCTAAGAAAACTGCTCTTGAAAACTTTCACTTCAAAAGTAAGCAATGACTTTCAGGATATTTGTAATCTACATTTATTTTAAGAATTCTAAAATATTGAGGAGTCATAGAGGAGAACAATTGTAATTATTTCATCAAACTGATGATTCTTGAGAATAATGTAGTTGTAAAAGACAGAGAGCTTGTATTTAGGTAGTGATGGTGAAGATTTTTTAAAAAAAAAAAAAGACAGGATTGGTTGGTACATTGGATTTGGGAGAAGAAACTGTTCAAGAAGCAACCATCATGAATTTTAAAGAGACTGGATTACAATTTTACTGAATTGATTTCATCCATATGATGGATAGTGATGAGGTATGAGAAAACACTGCATTTGTGTGAATAAATAATTCACCTAGATTCTTCAGTAGACAATTTTTATTTTGAGTAGTAATTTATTTGAGTTCACCATTGGCAAATGTATCATGGCTGATGGGAAGAGAGTTCAATTAAAATTCAAAAAGAATTCAAGCTCTTTATTGCAGAATAGATGACAACCCAAAAATAATTCTCTAGGTAAGATTAAAAATATAAAAAACCTGAACAAGTTTGAAAGCAAAAGTTTTTGATATAAATGATTAAAGGAAACAATAAAACTCTGAGTGCTCTGAAGAACCGTATAGAAAACAAGGCAAACGCAAAGTGATAGAATGGAGGGCGGTAAGGAACTAAGTCTAAAAGTAGATGATGAATTCCAGGTATAAAGGTAGAAGAGAGGGAGGGAAAATGTGCAAAGAATGAACACAATGTCCACAGAAAAAAAGAATAACATTTCTACAGTGTAGAAACTCCCACACTGTAAAAACCCTACATAACAGATATAAAAAGAAAAGAGATAAAGGCAGCAATTAAAGTAATTACCTCTATACTGTACATCCAAATGTATTCTGCTACTGGAGAGAATTAACTATCTTTTCATGAAAGATAAAATACCTGAAAGGGATTTTTAAAGCTGCCCTTGGAATATTTTGATTTCTGATATACAAATAGATAGCTAAAAGGATAAAATTTTATTGAGGTGGCATGACAATGAAAAGAGTTTTGAGTTTTGTTTTTAGGCAGACTTGGGAAAATTCCAGGCCCTTACACATACTATCTGTATAACTTTGGGCAAGTTATTTAACTTCTTGTATCAGATTGCTTAACATAGGCTGTGAATAATAATACATTGGTTTCTATGACCATTAAATAAGATGAGGCAAGTACACGGTACACAGTCATTTAATAAATGTGTTTCCTTAGTTAGAAATTAAACTTATCCTTTAGAAGTTAAATATTTTTTAGAAGTTATATATGAACCGTCTTGACACAAAATTTGACTTGACTATCATCTTCACAAGAAAAATTAGGACCAATTGTTTTTTCAGAAATTCTAAGTCAGCACAAACCATTTCCATGTCACTTGGGAAAAAAACTCCCTTTGAAATTCTTTTCTTTATAAATCCTCCAAACTATGCTAATATTCTTAATTATGAAGCAGAATTTTGTTTGTTGATTCTGTACTTTTCCTCCAGGGAAGAATCCTCCGCCTCAATCCACACTGCAGACTGTGGAGTGGCCTGATTTAGGAGAAGGTGGTGATGCCAATGAAATGCCTTCGCAGGAAAGTTTTAAAAGTAACTCTCGGGAAATAGGTTGGTTGGTTTTTTATTTTTTTCTCTCCACATCATTGTGAGCTAGAGAAAAATATTCTCAAAGCAAGTAAATGTTTTAGTAATTATTGAAGTGAAAGGTACATCTAAAAAAGGAATGAATAAAGAGGAAATCTGATGACCACAGGCTGGTTCTAATGTCCACATGGAATTGATAATGCAGACCTGGTAATAGATTAGAGTGAGTGCTGGTAAGACTGCCAGACTATTTGATTATATTCTATACAGGTATAGGACATACAGTATACAGACATACTGCATAGGATATAATCAAATAGTGATTCTCTTAGCCATGTACATAGTTCTTTCTAAATTTTAAATTCTCAAGAAATAAGTCGAATGCAATATGTGAGAACTATTCAAAATATCTAAACTAGGTGGGTGATTATGCAGAAAGACTAAGGGAAAACAGACCAGGTGTTTCTAAGTCTGAGGCTTTGCAGTGCCTGAAGATACAAAGAGCTGGCAGTACCACAAGGGACAAAGAGGGCATCACGTGCGTAGTTCCAGCAGTTAGAGCGTGGGAAGGCAGCACCACTGGGAATAGATGCAGTCAGATGGTCAGGAAGGGTGAGGGTGGAAGGGGCTAGGACCATGAACAGCTCAGTGGGACCAGGACGCCTGTCACAACAAAGGGCTCTCCCTGACTTCAGTCTCTTCCCTTATAAACAGCTTAAGATTTTCCTGGTTGACCTCCACAACTAGTAGGACTCTCTGGAGTTCAAACTCCACCATGCCCCTTGTCCTCTCGGGAAGGGGATTATCTTCCTCTAAAATATGAGATGGCAAACAGAAGCCTTTGAGACTGAATAAGCAGTTATTTGATCTGCAGGAAGCTCAAGTTTTGCCTGCCCAGCATCTATTCCCCTTTATTCTGAAACTGCACCCTGGTTCCATGTCGCATTATGTTTTCCTGAAGACTGATTTATTTAGGAATGTAGATGAGATCTATGCTGGGCTAACACGAGTCAAAACCAGAATTTTGCTAGGATTTTTGGGAAAGAAAAGAGGTTTCCCTCAGAGTTTGCCAAGCTGGTGGCAATATGAACGTTGAGCTTTTAGTAACCGTCTTGACCTATCAGTGAGAGGGTCCTCCCAAGAGAACAGCTAACACCAAGAAAAAAAGAGGTGAGAAATGACAGAAGACAGATTTCTAGCAGCCCCATTTGAGTACCGAGCTCCAGCACATATGAAAACTATCTTTGGAGACATGAGCCAGATAATTATTTCCTTAAGTCAGTTTAACTTATGTTTCAGTCACACACAACCAGTAAGTCCTGCTTGCTACAGTGTCATTAGCCCTGCTGTGACTTCTACCAAGTACAGCCTAGGAGAAGTTGAGGAAAATCTGTCGAAAGAATGTTATTCTCTTTCTCTGCAGCTTTGTGGTTCCTCTGACTCCATCCCTGATTTGGCATCCAAAGCATTCTGGAAACCATGCCTCTCTCTCAAAAACAGCATACATCTGCTGGCCTTTATCTATTCATGCCAAGAAGGCTACTTAGAGCCTGGAAAAAGATCAGCCCGTTGCCTAGTTTCTGTAGCTAAGCCTTGGTCATGGACAGAAAGAAATGTCCTATCTGGACTCTGTGTTATCTGCTAGTTTCCTCATGGCCAGTTTGGGCCTCATCTGAATATCTGGAGCTCCCTTCTGTCGAGGCTCCTTAGCCAGATCTGTACTGCTGAAACTCAATCCTGGCACGCCCAGTCTGTCCACTCCATGTTAGCCCCGTGTACTCTGGACTTTGATTTTCAATTTTCTCTCTTGACATGTAGCTACACCTCCCCTCTTTCTCTCTCTTCTGATTTCTTGCTTGTGCATCTCTCTGTCATGCCACATGTGCTTAGCTGAGCACCTCAGATTGTGGCCTACTCTATTCTCCAAGCACTTAAGTCTTGGTGCTGCTTTCTAAGTCTTCAGTTCTGGTCAGACGGCATAGGCTATGTTAATAGGAAGGCTTGTCCATTATTGAAATTGCAATAAACTTTCTAGTTGCAATGCCATGCAACTGTGCTGCATGCTTTTCAGAATAACCTGCTGCTTATTCCACAGATATTGATACTGCCTTCTTTTCCTACTGCCCACAAAATATGTCCACTTAAGCAGTGTGATAAATAAGAGAGAAAGTGCCTTTGTCAAACAACTCATCAAGCTTTAGAATTTATCTGTCATGTACAAACACAGGATGAGCAAATTTTTTCATTTGTTTCAGAAGGAATAAAATTCTGCCATCTGAAACAAATCCTCCGATACCATTTCTCTCCAGGTATTATGGGACTTTATCTCAGCACTGGTGCATGAAAACTGTCTTCAAATATTAGAAAGACTTGTCATAAAATATTCATATTCTGAATGGCTCTAAGGAGCAAAACCAAGTGGAAACTTGGAGAAACAAATTTCAGTTTAGTTTAAGAAAGAGCTTTTTAGATTTTCAGTACTAGCTCAAGATGGACCTCTTTTAGTAGGTGGTGATACTTCTGTTGCTTTGGTGTGCTTCAGTGATTTAACAAGCACTGGGTTAATCCCACTGCTCATCACCCCTCAAAATTATTTTAGTTTGGAAGAAAGAACATTTGATCAGAAATCAGTCATCTATTTCTAGTCACAGACCCCCATCTGAGGGCCCTGGGATGCTTTTCTGTATGTTCACTTTCTGACCCAGAAGCAAAACTTCCATCTGGTCCACCATTTGGTCTACCCTGACAATCTGGAACGCCAAAGTATAATATCCTAGGAAAATTGCTTGGGTCCCCAGGGGATCTTTTCCCTCCCTCTGCCATGATTAACATCATAAGCATTTATGCTAAATTCTTCATGTTTTCCTATAATTGACTGCAAAATGTAGACAAGCTGATTTTCTGATGCGTTGAGAACCCTTTTGATGAACCATGGAAGTTTCCTTTTGACCTAATGATCTTCGCTCTATTTATTCTTGCTTTCTAACTGCTGTAGTGGTCCCATTTTGAAAGCTATCAACCTGTAGATTTAGTTTTTGCTAATATTGTCTTTTCTTAAAAAACTTACATTTTTAAGGGCTCTAAATATTCTTTTCTGAACAGTAACTTTTACGAAAGTTGAGAAAAACATGTGTTTAAAAAACCTTTAATGAAACTGGAAGAGATGCAATAAGACTAACTAAAATGACTCAGAGATTTAACAATTTGTTTTTTAAAGAAAAAGAAAGGTTAGGCATATTGGACCCAGAAAGAAGATAGTTAAAATGAAGCTTGACAAAAATCTGTGAAATCATGAAAGTTTTAGTAAGATGGACATGACATTCCTAAGAATACTTCAGAATATTATACGTACTTCCCTGAAAGCTTGAGATATTTAAGGTTTTCGACAGATATATTTTGGCCTTCTTCTCTTTTGCCATGCCACATATCCCAAGTGCCACCCACAGAAACAAGCAGGTCTTTTGCTCCATACTCAACCAATTACTCTTTGCAAGATAAAACTCAAGAAAACTCTCTAAATGTTCAAACATAATGAAAAAGATCTGCCAATTTAAAATAATCATTAAAAAGGTGATGGAAAGTTAGGCTTCCAATTCCTTCAAATTTCTCCTACTGTTACTCAGGGTTCTCATCATCCTGAAGTCTCTGCTCTGAATGAAATCTTCAGACTGTATAGATCAGTAATATAATTTCTGGTAGAACTTTCGCTGTACTAGGATTCTAATATAGCATCAAACAAGTAGGATGATTCATGGAATCATATTAGAATAAGATTATATAGAGTGTTGAGATTAAGCTCGTCCCTTGGGCAGGCTGAGAGGCTGACTACAGCTCACTAGACACTTTCCTTAACATGGAGGATTGTGTGGTTGATACAGGTAGTTTGTTTTGAAATACATTAAAAACATCCTCTCTGATTCAGACCTGAAATACTTCCAACCTTGGTAATATTCATATACTGAAATCTTCACATAATTTCAAAACTATAAATTCTCATGAGGTTGGATGTGTTTGGGGTTTGTTTTTCTGTTTGTCTGTCTTAGTTTACTTGCATTCATGAAGGAAATTTGACTGAAAAGATCCGAGTAATTCCAGGGCATAGGGAAAAAGAAAAAACTGCAGTGAAGACCAATATCCGTTATCAATATAGATGCAAAAAATTCTCAATAAAATCCTAGCAAATCGAATCCAGTGTTTATCAAGAAAATAATCCATTACGACCAAGTGGGCTTCATCCCAGAGATGCAGGGATGGTTCAACATACGCAAATCTATAAATTTAATACACCACATAAATAGAAGCAAAAACAAAGATCATATGATCCTCTCAATAGATGCAGAAAAAGCATTTGACAAAATTCAACACCCTTTTATGATAAGAACGCTTAACAAAATAGGCATAGACGGGGCCTACCTAAAAATGATACAAGCCATATATGACAAACCCACAGGCAACATCATACTGAACAGGGAAAAATTGAAAGCATTCGCACTTAGAACTGGAACCAGACAAGGCTGCCCACTATCCCCACTGCTATTCAACATAGTGCTGGAAGTCCTTGAGAGAGCAATCAGGCAAGAGAGCAGAATCAAGGGTGTCCAAATGGGGACGGAAGAGATCCAACTCTCACTCTTTGCGGATGACATGATATCTAGAAAACCCCAAGGATTCAACCAAGAGACTCCTGGAACCGATAAATGAATTCAGTAAAGTCTCAGGATACAAAATCAATACACACAAATCAGAGGCATTCATATATGTCAGTAACAGTCAAACTGAGAAGGCTCAATACCCTTCACAATAGCAGCAAAGAAAATAAAGTACCTAGGAATATATTTAACTAAGGAGGTAAAAGACTTCTACAGGGAGAACTATGAAGCACTGAGGAAGGAAATTGCAGAGCACATAAACAGGTGGAAAACCATACCATGCTAGTGGATCGGAAGAATCGACATTATTAAAATGCCTATATTACCCAAAGTGATCTACAGATTCAATGCAATCCCTATTAAATTACCAACACCATTTTTCACAGATATAGAAAAAATAATTTTACACTTTGTATGGAACCAGAGAAGACCCCATTTCGCAAAAGCAATTTTAGGCAACAAGAACAAAATGGGAGGTATTAATTTACCAGACTTTAAACTATACTACAAGGTTGTGGTTATTAAACCAGCTTGGTATTGGCACAAGAACAGGGACACAGACCAGTGGAACAGAACTGAGAATCCAGATATAAAGCCATCTTCATACAGCCATCTAATCTTTGACAAAGCAGACAAAAACATACACTGGGGAAAAGAATCCTTATTCAATAAATGGTGCTAGAGGCCGGGCGCAGTGGGTCACGCCTGTGATCCTAGCACTCTGAGAGGCCGAGGTGGGAGGATTTCTTGAGCTCAGGAGTTCGAGACCAGCCTGGGCAAGAGCGAGACCCTGTCTCTACTAAAAATACAAAGAAATTAGCCAAACAACTAAAAATAGAAAAAATTAGCCGGGCATGGTGGCATGTGCCTGTAGTCCCAGCTACCCAGGAGGCTGAGGCAGGAGGATCGCTTGAGCCCAGGAATGTGAGATTGTTGTGAGCTAGGCTGATGCTGCGGCACTCTAGCCCAGGCAAGAGAGTGAGACTCTGTCTCGAAATAAAATAAAATAAAATAAATTGTACTGGGAAAACTGGATAGCCACATGTAGAAGACTGAAACAGGACCCACAGCTTTCACCTCTCACACAAATCAAATCACGGTGGATAACACTTAAACTTAAGGTGCGAAACTATTAGAATGCTAGAACAAAATGTGGGAAAAACTCTTATAGACATTGGCCTAGGCAAAGAATTTATGAAGAAGCCCCCAAAGGCAATCACAGCAACAAGAAAAATAAATAAAGGGGACCCAATTAAATTAAAAAGCTTCTGCACAGCCAGAGAAACTGTCACGAGAGCAAACAGACAACCTACAGAATGGGAAAAAATTTTCACAGGCTAAATATCTGATAAAGGACTGATAACTAGAATCTATTTAGAACTCAGGAAAATCAGCAAGAAAAAATCAAATAACCCTATCAAAGAGTGGGCAAACGACATGAATAGAAATTTTTCAAAAGAAGACAGAAGAATGGCCAACAAACATATGAAAAATTCTCAACATATCTAATCATCAGGGAAATGCAAATCAAAACCACAATGAGATATCACTTAACTCCTGTGAGAATGGCCTTTATCAAAAACTCCCAAAACAATAAATGTTGGCGTGGATGCGGAGAGACAGAAACATTCATACACTGCTGGTGGGACTGCAAACTAGTACAACCTCTGTGGAAAGCAATATGGAGATACCTTAAACAGATACAAGTAGAACTACCATTTGATCCAGCAATCCCATTATTGGGCATCTACCCAAAAGAACAAAGACATTCTATAAAAAAGACATCTGCACTCGAGTGTTTATAGCAGCACAATTCACAACTGCAAAGATGTGGGAACAACCCAAGTGCCCATCAATACACAAGTAGATTAATAAAATGTGGTATATGTGTACCATGGAGTACTACTCAGCTATAAGAAATAATGGGGATATAGCACCTCTTGTATTTTCCTGGATAGAGCTGGAACCCATTCTACTAAGTGAAGTACCCCAAGAATGGAAAAATAAGCACCACATGTACTCACCATCAAATTGGTTTTACTGATCATCACCTAAGAGCACATTTAGGAATAACATTAATCGGGTGTTGGGCAGATGTTGGGGGTGAGGGGACAGGTGTATACATATATAATGAGTGCAATGCGCACCATCTAGGGGATGGACACGCTTGAAGCTCTGATTTGGGGGGTGGGGGGCAAGACCAATATACATAACCTAAACTTATGTACCCCCTTAATATGCTGAAATTAAAATAAAAAAGAGAATTTCTTAAAAGAACATATTGATTTTTTAAAATTAAAGATCAAAGAAATAAATGAATGAAATGGAAGAGAAAAACTAGAGTTAGATTTGGAAGTTATGACTGCTACCTAAATGTGTGTGGAGAGAGCAGTATATATTTCTCTAGTTGTCAAAACTTTTTTTTTTTTTTTTTTAGTTGCCACACCACTCTATATTTGTAGTTGGCTCATTTGAAAGCTACCTATAGAACATAACCTTTGAAAGCCTACAGGTTTACCTCATGGTTTTTTATGTCATTTCACAAGGAATAATTTACTTAATTTTGATATATAAAATGTCTTAATTATATTGTACTATAGATAACTGCTCTAATTACGCTTCCAAATAATATTTGCTGCTTGTGATCAAGCATACTATTTTAAGAATACTCTTCATGAGACAAAAGAGAAAAATGTAACCAGCAAGATATGTTCTCAGTATTTTCTTTCTTTCTTTCCAAGTATTTTCAAAGTGGATATGTCACTTTTCAAACATGGCAAATTTAATGTTTGTAGCGAAGAGACTTGGGTTTCCATAGCTGGCAGGAATGAGCTGAGGTAACACTGTCTTAGAACATACTTTTGCAGGGGACAGAGTCCTACTCAAACAAGAGCAAGAAGATACAGTGTATTAAGCAGACACTGATTTAATGGATTCCAAGGTGAAGCTAAACCTCTAGACATCAGAGGGGCGGGAACCAGGTGGCCCAGGGGCCTCAGCAGCAGATGTCCATGGACTCTGACTTTCACAGGCCCCCACAGACAGTGACAGACGGTGAGTTTGGTTGGTTTGGTCCAGCCTAGGTGTGACTGGCTCCTTGAGGCCAGGCTGTATTTTTGATTAAATTAAAATAGTCAAGGATGTTGAGTAGTGGCAGTGACAGGATTTGGCAGGAGAGCATATTTCCTTAGAAGGTGTATGGAAGGGGAAAAATAATTGGCATATATAGTATAATCACTAAAATAATTATTAATAAAACTTGGGTCATTCAAAGATAAAAGTTATCACTTGCTTCAAATTTTGCTCTGGAATTTCTGTGTCAATGTTTGAATTAATCTCTGTAAAAGATCAAAGCCTGACACTGACATACATTTTTAAAAAAGGAATTTCATCAATATAATTCAGAAGTCTCCACATGATAGACTTTAGCTCCAAATTAGGTTGAACATCATTAGGATCAGAAACGACTTATTGTTATTACTAATGCATGTGAGAGTAACTGGTACTAATAATTATTCCTTTAAACTTTCTGTATAAATCATTACCTATACTTCCTTAGCATTTAGAAATCTTAAAGCTATGCCAAGTCATCCAAACTGATAAACATATAAATAAAATAGTAAATCTGGGCCAAGAAGATCTACTGAAAAATTTATTTTTCATTAACATTGGTAAATATTTATTGAAAAATCTTCATGATGCCAATTCTAAAACTATGACACTCAATAAATGTTTGAAATCCAGATATTATTAAAACTTTAATAATAATGTAATGAGGCAGAACTAATCAGCATGCATGATGAAGTATTAGCATCTCAACTTCCAACATACAAGCCACAAAGGGAACCTCTACTCTTTTTTCCTTTCAAGCATCATTTCTTAGTATGGTACAACATGGTTTCTTGTCTTTCATGAATAAACATTCTTTCCCAGTAGTAATTTAAGGATTCAACTAAAATCATCTGTATTCTTCCTCTATCTTTACCTCTGTAAGCCTGTCCTTCAGTAAGGCCATAATGACCTGCAAAGATGTTGCTCCCTGGCTCAAGTTCTTTAATAGCTTTCCCTGGCCTGCAGGACAAAGCTGAAACACTTTTGCAACCACAGAATGCAAATTCCTTCTAGTCTGGTCTGTTCTTTTCTCTCCAGATTCATCTCCTCTCACTCTCAGCCTTACAGTTGACACTTCAGTAATAAGAAAATACTTGTCACTCCTACTCACTTTCTGCCCTCAGTCCTTTGCTCATGCTCCTCCCTACCTACCCCTTTCTTTACCGAAGGAATTTCTACTCTCCCATAATGACTCAGCTCCTGTGAACATTCCCTGAGCCTAACAAACTGGGCTAAAATTCCCTCCGTGTGATCCCAAAGTGTCCTGTGCATACCTCAATCACAGCATTTATGATATTACATTAACATTATCAATTAGTGGCTTTATTTCCCCACTAAACTATCCGCTGGCTGGCTCTAAGTTGGACCACCAATACCTACGAGGGACTTGGTAGGATAGATATGTTGAACAGAATGGAACTTCTGATACAGTTACCCATCAATACTGTTCCCGACAGGAAAATCTTAAGCCATTTATTTCATAAAGAATTTGAAACTCCACTGAAGAAACTTACAAATTGGTTGTTACAAAAATATTCAGCTGCTTGAGTAGAGTGCATTTAATCTTTTAATTTTTCTTAATAGTTAGCTTTTAGAAAATGTCTGTTTATAGATGCAGCCCAAGAGCATTTTCTTTGCATGCTGGTTCACTGCCTGGAACCATCTCAGCACTTTGCCTAAAGCAAGATAGTGATTGTTTAAGCAGTACATACACTGATGAGTCTCAAGGCATGGCTGAAATGGTGGTTTTTCACATTGGAGTTTTATAATTGTGACTGTCACAAATAATGTGATCCGTTTCAATCAGCCAACACAAGCAGCTCATTTCTGTTCTATATTCTAAAGTCCTCATTATCTTATATTTTTAAGCATAGTAAGAATATAAATAGAAGCTTCATAAATGTTATACTCAATGCGAGAGAGATATCTGTATAGGTAAATAAATAAAATGGATAAATCACTGTATATATACATTGACTATTCATTCATAGATAATTCTGTGTCCTGCATTACCTGCATTTCTCAAGTAACAGTGATTTGGAATTCAGCACAACTGAATTGTCCAGACAACTGCTATTAATGCAATGCTACCATTTCACTATATTAATCTAAGAATGGCCGACGAACAATTTTTAACACAGCAAATTGAGATGAAGCTTTAGTAACAAGGCAACATTCTACTTTTTTATCAATGATAGAATTATTTCTAATCTATAATTTTGTTTTACATTCAGCAAAAAGGGCACAATCTAAAACCATGTCACAGCAGCTCCCTACAAAAGATCATCAATTTTCGATTGAAATTCAGTCTTTCAAAGCATATTAGTTATTAAAGAGCAAGTATCTCAGAATTAAACATAGGCAAACATGACAAACTGAACCCTTTACATCTTTCCTCCCTCTCTCCTTCATGGGTATATAATCATTCACACTCTCTCGTCCTCATTTACAGAATCCTGTAATAAAAAAGCTTCTTACTTAGTATTATGCGTATCGATGGTATGGAAGAGCTCGTGTAATTCTTCTCCACTGAGAACACCATCTGCAAAATACGCTTTGAATTCTTCAAAGGATAGTTTTCCATCATCTGAAATGAAAAGAACAGACAGAAGAGAAGCAAATTATTTCAACTTTGTACCTTGTTTTATCTTTTGATTTTTAAAACTTTGTCCAAATGCTTGTGCATGTATATTTGCGAATGTACACACATTTATTCAAAAAGAAATAACAGTTGAAGGTGTTAAAAAAAATAATTTAATATATCTTTATAGTACATAAAATGCAGATGTATACTCTGATGAAATATAAGTCTACATATTTTGGAATATTTTTTAGTTTATTCACATAACATTTAACATTTAATGAGCCATTGAACTGGCCATACAGAAAAGATATCCACATAATCACATGAAGAGCTTGACACACGGTCGATTATTGAGGTGTTTTGCCTTCATGGTACCAAGCACATATAGGACCTAGCAGTTTGCAGGATAAATACTATATGTTTAATAAATGTACATTGATTAAATAGATACTTGCATGAGGATATCAGAGTTGCTATTACAGTCCAACAAACTATGTTCATTCCTATAACCCTTTAAAACAATGAGTACTTTTAAAGCCAAACACAGTTTACTTATTGTGGGACACAAAAGTAAAACCCAATCAGGGAGTCTAATAAAAGAGATAGGATGTACAGACATAAGTATATTACACAGTAGAACATAGTAAATGCAATGAGACAGGCACATTTTAAGTGTATGGGAGTTTGGGTAATAAAAGATTCTTTTCATTTGGGGGCATGAGAGGCTTAGTAGCATTTGTACCTGACTTTGAACAACAGGTAAAATCTGGATGAGCAAAGATGGAAGAAACATATTAATAACAGGAAAAAGACTTGTAGAAAATGTAGAAGCAGCAAATCGAGAGAAATGAACAGTTTTGAAGGGAGAGAGAAGCATCCTTATAACTGTGCAAGAAGCTGGTTTGTCAGTTGTCTCAGATAAACTGCCAAATGACTGTAAGTGATGGAATGATCCTTTCCATTTACAATGAGAACACCAGGGTCTCAGGAGGATGGAATTTCCCCAGGGTCACAAAACTCCTACAATGTGATCCTACCAACAATACCATACTGAATAAAGAAGAATTTATCTTTGAGTAGAAGAAGACATGATTTAATAGCATTGGGTCTTTGAGAGTCACTGAAAGCATTTTTTTTCCCCTCAAAATATGGCCCACAGACTGCTTAGAGTGCTGTTGAAATGCAGATTACTGGGCCCTACAAGCAAATCAGAATTTCACAGAGGGCACAGAAGGGTAGGAAAACAAGAATTCATAATTTTTAACAACCTGTGTGATTCCTTCTTACACTTATGCTGCAGAGATAAAAAAAATAGGCCTAATCACCAAATTACTGATTTTTATTCATATAAGGACTTAAAGGCTATAACATTTTCAAAAATCCTCATTTGTAAAATATAAAGACCCCCCAAAAGGTTTTGTAAATAAATTGTATTTAATTTTGCTTTTTAATTTAATAGGCACAAAATCTTCCAGTTAATTCTTACCTGCAGTTAACTGGGCAAACAGCCTTACAGGTGGAATAAATGCATATCTGGATCAAGCACGGAATAAGTTCCTGACCTCCAATGACCCACACCAACCTAGCTCAGCCATTCAGATACCGCAGCAACCCATTACAAAATGAAGTCTAAATCCACCGGGCTCATGGGTTGTCTGATTCTGTGTTTCTGGTTTTGAATGAGTTATTTTAGTTTCATACCTTGCATGACTATTTTAAACTTGAGCCTCATGTAACCTGGTGAATATCCTAGACTAGACTTAGTGTGATATTTCTACTGTGTATCTCTTTGATGAAAAATATATGGCCAGGTTGGGAAGCACACAAACCAGAACTAGGTATCGGTCAAAGAGAGAAAGGGAAAGACCTTTTCCTCTACTGTATAAAAAGAAAAAAAGAATGAAAGAAAAAGAAAAGCAGAAATCAACCCACTATTTACATCTCCACCACTATGATGTGTAATGAATGCAATACATACATATTCATAATGGAATATGTTTTCCTTGGTGAATATTTAATAGTTCTCAGGTGAGCTGAATCAGGCTATTCCAGAAGTCTGGCTGCCTGTGCACCCTGTGGACAGGGTGGGCCTCTGTCATAGTGCTTTATAATTATGATAAGTGATTACAAATAATAATGTGCATGCTATCAAATAAAAGCATTGACTAACAAGTGCTCTGATGATTCTCTGGAGCTAAAAGACTTTCTTTTTTAAAAAAACAAAAAAAAACTCTGAGAAAAAATATAAAAAGAAAAAGGAAGCATTGAATTACAGTCCTGGTTTGAAGGGTGTAGAGTATGTTTTGAAAGCCTTTTACCACATGCAGGATCCTGAAATTCTTTATTTCAGGCTGCCACACTTTTAAACAAGCAATTGCAAAGAGTTACATCTGAATAGCTCTAGACTAGTACCTTAATGTTAAACAAAAGTATTATGTTTTTTTCAAGGAAAGGAAAAGAAAAATATTCCCTTGCAATGTGATTCTGTATTAATAAAGCAATTATAAATTTTTGTTAAAAATATTTTATTTCCACTTCAATTTTCCTACTGATATTTTCTTTGAAAAACAACACAAACTTTGATTTATACTGGCTTGGCTCACAGAATGCCAAATTTTGTGAGGTCTGATTTCCTATGGTAATAACTCTTAACTTTTGCCACCAAAAGGCACAGGTTTTTCAGCTTTTTCTAGTAGAATTACACGCTTTTCCTGAGTTTGTACTGAAAATAGTTAGCCTCTTTCTGCTTTATTTTAAAATTATTCTAGCCTTATCTTCCACATTTCACTAATTTTTGAAATGGAGGCAGCAGAGTGCAGTTGCTTAGAACACAATATTTGAACAAAGATAATCTTGGGTTTTAAACATGGATTTGTCATTTGCTAGTAAAGCACTTTAATCCATTCTTTCATCAGATATTGATCAGGATCTTACTATGTGCCGAACACTGTGTTTTGTGTTAAAAATATAGGTTGTCAATGGAAAAGAAGCCAAACTCTGTAAAATAATTTAAAGAGATTTATTCTGAGCCAAGTTTGAGGACCACGACCCGGAACCACACCCAAGAAGCCTTGAACAATTGGACTCACTGTGGTTGATTTACAGTTTGGTTTTATACATTTCAGGGAGAGAAGAATTACACATAAAGTCACAAATCAATACATGGAAGGCGTACATTAGTTTGGCCCAAAAGGTGGGGCATCTCAAAGCGGGGCCTTACAGATTATAGATGAGTTTAAAGAGTCTTTGATTTGTAATTGGTAAAAGAAATGAAGCTTTGTCTAAAGACTTGGAATGTTTAAGTTAAGATAAGGAAGTCTGTAATCAGAGACAACCCACTGAACATATACACAGACTCAAGTGATCTATTAAGTAAACCGAGGACCTGCAGGTGTGGTTTAAGCTTTGTCTTGCATAGCCTTAGGCCGGGTAATGAGTTACAAAGGATGTCTCCAAGAAGGGAAGGGGGGCATGAGGAGGTGTGTCTGACCTCCCTTCTCATGGCCAGCAACTCAGCTTTAGGGTGTTTCTGGGGTCCCCTTGGCCAAGTGGAGGTCTATTCAGTCAGCTGGGGAGGCTTAAGATTTTATTTTAGTTCACAAGGTAAACAAGTCCTTGTGGATCTTATAATTATGAAGGAGGATATAGCAAATGCACAGCCAAGTCTGATAAGAACAATTCTAGGAGACACAGGGTGAGGTGAGAGCATTAAGAAAAACAAAACAAAACAACAAAAAAAAAAACACCAAAAAACTAGTCCAGATGTAAGGGGATAAGAAAGGTTTCCCAGAAGATGCGACACTTGTGGTAAGACACAAATGAAAAATGGGAGTGAGTGAAGGAAGATCTTTAAAGAGAAAGAGTATTCCAGGCAGAGCAAATGCAAATGACCAAGCTAGGAGACAGAAAGGATATGGGTTGGAAATTGAAAAGAAAAAGTAGTATACTTCGGTAGGAGTATATATTTGGAGGAAAGGAGGAGAAGTCAGAGAGTTAGATACAGAGAGGAAACATCGTGAGAAACCATAAAAATCAAGGTAAAGAGTTTTAATTTACCCCAACAGTGCTCAGGAGCCATGGTCATATTTCAGAAAGCTTACTGCAGTTGCACTAAGTAGAGTGCAGTGTAGAGTTATGCTCTGAGAAGAACTGTTAAGAGGACATTGCAGAATTCCCGCAAAAAATCAAAGGTGGCAGAAACTTTGGTGGTGACAGTGAGAATATAAAGAAGTGGACAGATTTTTAATCTTGGGAAATGGGATCAAAACAAATTGGTGATCAGTTAGAGGTGATGGGTGAGAAGCAAATTAGTCAACGAGACTCACTTTCCAGGATTAAGCAACAGATGGATGGTATCACCGTTCATTGCAAGAGAAAACACTGGGCAAAAACATGGAAGAACTACAGCGTGCATTTGCAGATCTGTTGAAATCAGAGGTGCTTACGGAATAAGCAGAGGCATCTAGTGCACAGTAGGATCATATGGGTTTAGAAAAGCCAAGGGGAGATGCAGGTTTGAGATGTATGCTTGGGAGTTATCAATATATAGAATTAAGGACTTAGGGAGTTCTTCCAGGGAGAAGGCCTACAGTGAGGAAGAAAAGGGTACAGAATGGACTTTGGAAATGCCAACTAAATTCTTTTAAGTTTCAGATTTCATAAATGCTTGACTATTGCAAGGATTAAGTGAGACTAGATAGAATACACTTAGCACAGTACCTAGCACATAGTAAGAGTTCAACAATAGCAAGAGTTGCCAAGTGAAGATCATTTATGTGTTTTTAATTCCCATATTCTACTCTCCCATGAATACTTATTTAGTACACACAGAAAATGAATATTTAACATGTTTGTTTAATGATAGAAATTTTATTTTATTTTTGTTAGGTAATCAGGTTTTGTACAATCCCAAACTGGAGCATGTTTTTTTTTTTAAACAGCTCTTTAAATACTCATTTAATATCTCCTTCAAGTTGCATCCACAAATATGCCAACAGCTAGAGATATGATCTATTACCCCTCCCCCACAACAATTTTAATCTAGTTTGTGTGAGGATTTAAAATAATTATGCTTTCAAAGCACTAGCTTTTCTTTTATGTATTTAACATTTTTGAACACTTTGAATATGGTAGTTTAAGATCAAAACACTAAAATATGATCTTCTTCAATAGTAATAACAGAATCCCTGGGACAAAATGAACACCTGCAAAGCATTACTGAATTAATACACAAAGGACAGCATATACTTTACATGCATATGCAAATTTTAGAGACAGAAATAAAAAATAGCAACCTTGTTCCTAAAATGAAGTTATTAAGTTGTAAATTCAAAAAATTATAATATATTTATATTTTGTTAAACTTAATAGATAAAACACTATCAAGTGTACATATCAACTTGTACAAGTCATTTAATGTCATTGTACATTAGTTTCTTTATCTTTAAATAAAGACTCCCTCCTGTTCTGATCTTCTAATGTTATATGCTGTAAAACTTACTAACAATATATAAATAGCAGTAAAATAAAAGCTCTTCCAGTTGTAGCTCCAACATGTAATGATGTCATCATTCTTCTTAAAACAAAAAAAAAGGTGAACAAACTGAAATTCAATGTCTTTTCTTGGAATCCTCTTAAAACTGAGCTCAAAGGGCAAACTGCTACCCAAAATCTATAAAGGTAGGCAAAACCAAAGAAACATAACCAAGATCTTTTTACCTGGAGGAGAAGCTGCTGGAGCCATAAACTGATAAACACTTAAATAGTAAGTTTGATGACTTGCTGGAGACTGAGTATGGGCTGAGAGGAAAGGGAGAAATTCCTGGGGCCGCCTTTGGGGAGCCTCCACAGTTAGGTGGGCTTGATGTCCAGGAACCCCACCAGGTTCTCACAGTGAGGAGGCAAAAAATATCCCCCTTCGCCTTCTCTGGCAGGAGAAGGGCTTAGAAGAGTAATTATGAAAGATAGCCAGAGTGCTCTCCATAACAAAGATCTACTCTCTAGGGTCAAAGACTTTACCAGAGCCCTAGCCCACCTGGGGGAAAAGGCATTTCTCCCACTGCAATATCCACTACTGTCCCTGTCTCAACTAAGTGTAGGAAGGGGGAGCTAAGAAACATTTGCAAAGGTGGCAGCTCGGGGACACACACTCACTAAAAAAGACTGAGATTTAATCATAACATATAGACCATATCTGCTCCCCCACTCCTTACCACCACGCCAACAGGGATCCTGTATAATAATGGTGAATTACAGCTGAAATTGCTGCCAGATTCAGACTCTGTTTGAGGAGGAGGACTTACGAAAGCTCAAAGTCAACAGAGGAGACAAAAAGATACAAAAGAAATTTGAAGCCTCTGGCACCTACCACTAGAGCAGACATTAAACACAGCCCAACTCTCAGTATGATTATCATAAATCCTTATACTAAAGACCTAGTTATCTCGGTACCTACTACTTGATGAATCATATCTGGTTTTTGCACACAAAAAATTACAAGTCATGCTAAAATGCAAGGAAAAGCATGCTCTAAAGAGACAAAATAAACATCAGAACCAGACTCAGATGTGACATAAAAAATGGAATTATCAAACAAGAAATTTAAAATAACTATGATTATCATGTTAACGGCTCTAATGGGAAAAGCAGACAATATGCAAGAAGAGATGGGTAAGGTAAGCAGGCAGATGAAAACTCTAAGAAAGAATCAAAAGAAAATACTAGAATTTAAAAAAACTGTTAACAGAAATGAAGAATGTTCTTGTTGAGCTCATCAATGGACTTGACACAGCTGAAGAAAGAATCAGGGAACTTGAGGATAGGTTGATAGAAATGTCAGTACTTTTCTTCCCCTGTGATAATTTTATTCTAGCTTTTGTGAGCACTTAAAAATGATTATTCTTTCAAAACACTGATTTCTGAAACTGCAATGCACAGCAAAAAAAAAAAAAAAAAAAAAAGGAATTAAAAAATCCTAGAATATCTAAGCACTCTGGGAAATTGAGAAGATATTATATATAATTAGAATACCAAAAGAAGAAAGAGAGTACAGAGCAGAAATATTTGAAGTAACAGTGGACAAGAATTTTCTGAAATTAATGACAGAAACCAAATCACAAATCCAGGAAGTTGAGAGAGTAGCCCAGGTATATCAGATTCAAACTGAAGAATACCAAAGACAGAGGAAATTTAGAAAGAAGGTGAAGAAAATAACAAATATCTCATCTGTACAGGACGAAGGATAAGAATTACAGTTATAGTGGACATCTTGTCCACAACTCTGCAAACAAGAAGGTTATACAATGAAATTTTTAAAGTGTAAAAGAACACACCACAATTTAAAATTCTATGTCTAGTGAAATTATTATTCAAAAGTAAAGGTGAAATAAATAATTTCTCAAACAAAAGTTAACAAATTACCAGAAGAACTGTTCTGCAAGAAATGTTAGATGTTCTTCAGGGAGAAGGAATGTGATCTAGGTAAGAATCTCAGATCCATAAAACAAAGGAGAGTGTTCGAGAAGGAACAAATGAAAGTAAAATAAAATAACTTATTTTTATTATTCTGAATTAATCCAAGAGATAACTGTATATAGTAAGAATACCATCAACATATTGGTGATTATACATATGGATAAGTAAAATGAATTACATTGATGTCATAAGGATCAGCAGAAGGAACTGGGAAAACTTTGTTAAAAGGTACCTGTATCACCCATGAAGAGGTATAGTGTTATTTGAAGGTAGATTTAGATTAGTTCAAAATGTAAATAGTAACCACTAAAATTTTCAGAAAGAAATATAATTGATTTGCTAAAAGAGGAAATAAAATAAAATCATATAAAAACTGATTAAAACCAGAAAAGGCAGAAAAAGGGGTGAGGGGAAAACAAAGAACAAGTGCAACTAATAGAAAACAGCTACAAATATGGTAGATATTAATCCAACAATATGAATAATCACCTTAAATATAAATGATCTAATGCACAAATTAAAAAAGATTGTCAGAGTGAATTAAAAAAGATCCAATTATATTTTATCCACAAGACACTCACTTTAAATATAAAGGCTCAAATGGGCTAAATCTAAAGGGATGAAAAAAGAGATACAATATAATTATAATGCAAATCAAAATAAAGCTGAAGTATCCATATTAATTTTAGGCAAAGTAGACTTCAAAACATGGAAAGTTATCAAGGATACACAGGGTCACTATCTGATTACAAAGGAGTCAATTCTTGCAGAAGACAACAATCCTAAGCATGTACACATCTAAAAACAGAGTGGTAAAATACATTAGGCAAATGCTTTTAGAACTAAAGAGGAAACAAAAAATCCATTTTTATAATTAGAGACTTCAATACCACTCTTTCAGTAATAGTTGGATCAAGCATGTAGAAAATAAGTAATGATACAGTTGACCTGAACACCACTATCAATCACTTGATTTATAGATATTTATAGAATATTCTTTCTAACTACAACAGAATGCAAAATCTTATCAGCTCACATGGAACATTCACCAAGATATGTCACATTCTGGGCCATAAAATATGCCTTAACATATTTAATGTACAGGAGTCATACAAAGTCTTCTCTTAGACCACAGTGGAAGTAAGCTAGATATCAATAACAAAAAGATAGCTATAAAATCCAAAAATATTTGCAAATTAGGCATCACTTTTCCAAATAACATATAAGTCAAAGAATGCTCAAGAGAAATTTTAAAAATATTTTGAACTAAGTGAATCTGACAACATATCAAAATTTATAGGATGCAATAAGAGCAGTGATTAAGAGAAAAATTTATACCATTAAATCCACATACTATAAAAGAAGAAAGATCTAAACCATGATATGAGCTTCAAATTTAGGAAACTAGAGAGATAAGAATAATTTGAGCCAAAACAAGCAGAAGGAAAAACTCATAAAAATTAAAGCAGAAAACAATAATAAAAATTAAAGCAGAAATCAATGAAATTGAAACCAGGAAAACAAAGAGAAAATCAGCAAAACTAAAAGATGGTTCTTTGAAAAGATCAATAGAATTGATAAACCTCTAGTCAGGCTAAGCAAGAAAAATGAAAGAAGACACACATTATCGATAACAAAAATGACAGAGGAGTTATCCCTATTGTTCCCACAGACATTAAAAGGATAATAAAGGAGTATTATGAACAACTATACGCCCACAAATTTCATAACTCTTGAAATGGAACCATTTATTGAAAAACACAAACTGCCAAAACTCATAGGAGGAGAAGCAGTTACCGTCCATAGGTCAATATCTATTAAAGTAAAGGAACCAATCACTAATAACCTTAAAAAAAAAACAAAGCATGGACCAAATGGTTTCATTGGTGAGTTCTATCAAATATTTAAACAGCCAATGATACCAATTCTCCATAACTTCTTTCAGAAAATAAAAGCATAGGTATCACTTGCTAACTCATTCTATAAAGCCAGCATTATCCTAATCCCAAAACTAGATAAAGACATTACAAGAAAGAAAAACAATAGACCAATACAGCTCACAAACAAAAATGCAAAAATCCTCAACAAAATCAAGTACAATACTATTCAAAAAATTATACATCAAAACCAAGTGGGATTTAATTCAGGTATGGAAGGCCAGGTTGGTATTTAAAAGTCAATCCATGTGATCCACAAATCAACAAGATAAAGAAGAAAAAATAATATGATCATATCAACTGATGAAGAAAAACTTGGACTTTATTGGAATTAAAAATTTTGCTCTGGGTGGAGGTGGGGGCATAAAATGAAAGACAAGCCTCAGGATGAGGAGAAAATATTTGCAAAACACATACTTGAATAAGGACTTATATCCATAATATACAAAAAACTCTTAAAACTCAATAGTAAGAAAACAAAAAAGTCAGCTAAAAAATGGGCCAAGAATTTGAACAGACACTATACCAAAAAAATACACAGATGCCAAATAAACATTTGAAAAGATGTTCAATATTGTCTGTCATTAGGGAATTGAAAATTTAAACAGTAATGAGATACCAGTACATACTTAGAATGGCTAAAACCTGAAAAAAATGACAATACCAATTTCTGGCTAGAATGTGGAGCAATAGGAACATTCATTCATTACTAGTGGGAAATTAAAATAATTCAACCTTTGAAAACATTTTGGCACTTAAGAAACTTTAGAAATAGCAGAGACTGTAAGTTAAAGGCAAAGGGAACTGTACATAGCACTGTACTATAGTTGGTAAAGTTGTTTTCCATTGGGTATGAGTTAAACATTCTGATACTGCTACACATACAGACTGGAATTAAACAATTATGTAAATAGAGTGGCTGGTGCTAGAAGCCAGGTTTCTCACTGCCAGAGTAAGAGGATACAGATAAGCAAAGGAAAGACACTAGAATAATCCATATGGTACAGTATTAGTGTCTGAGACATCAGTATGAACACGTTTAGCTTATATAGATACATACGGGTACATATAACAATATTTACAGATATGTGCATATCCATGGATTAGCATACACATATGTATTTCCTTCCTCCACCAGCTGAGAGGGCTTAGAAGCAAGGATGACACCTCAGGAAAAATAAGCACACCTATCACCCAGATCTTGGTTTCTAATAACATTCTCTGATAAAAAAAAGATGAGGGATTGTTAGAGACTAGAGCAGGGATTATAAAACACGAGCCTGAAGCATCCGGTAATGCCAGAAAATAAAGAAGTGCTCAACCTCTCTTCCCCTCTATAATCATGAGGGTATGTTAAAGGCACACAGGAGACAACTAAAAGAGCTCTCAATGGTCCAAGTGGGAACAATTTGAACAAAAAAATGAATTGAGTAGTATATAGTAAATATCCATGTGTCCAGTGTTATGAATAAATATTAAAAAATCTCCCATGCAGAATTCTAAATAATTCATGCACATACTCAGCCTTCAAGGAGGTAGAGCCTAACTCTGTGCTCCTAAGATGCGTGTTGTGCATAGTAACTTTCCTCCAAAAAGTAAAGTATGGACAGAAGGGCATGGAGTAAGTTTTACAGTAGAGAGGCTTGACAATCACTACCTTAGCCAGCTGATCAATGTTAACATCAGCAGTCATGAATCATGTTGGTAGCATGCATACTTGATATGATGTGATGGCACTTCACCTTTGTGGCCTTCCTCCCCAAAACACATAAGCTCAGTCTAGGCATGAGAAACACATCAGACACATCCCAAATGAGGGACATTCTACAAAATTCCAGACCTAGTCCTCCTCAAAACTGTCAAGAATATCAAAAACAAGGAAAGTCTGAGAAACTGTTTCAACCAAGAGGAGCCAAAAGGAAAATGATCATTAAATGCAATGTGGTAATTTGAATGAGGTCTTGGAATGGAAAAACGACATTAATAACTAAAATAATCTGATTAAAGTATGGGCTTTAGTTAATAATGCACCAACATTGGTTTATTAATTATAACAAATATACCACACTAATATAAGATGTTCATAGTAAGGGCAACTAGTGTCAGGAATATGGGAACTCTCTACACTAGCTTCACAATTTTTCTGTAAATCTAAAATGGTTCTAAAATAAAAAATTTATTTAAAAATTTACATAGTATTAAAATATTTTCATGTATTAAAAACTGACTCACCACATCAACATGGTGAAATTAGTTATGTTTATTCATACTAGATCTTGAAATATGACATATTTAACACAATAATAAACTTAACAAATTTACTTTCCTAACTCCAGATATTCTAACGTGGTTCCCATGTATTCTACAGATTTGAAGGAATATGTTTCATGCATCAGTCCTCATACAAGTCAACATATGTTGACCTGTTATTTTGAAAGCATTTTTACTCTAAAATTTATTGACTACAGTCATCACAATAATTTCATGAAGTAGTTACATCTTATTTTTCTTTTTAGGAGAAAAAGAAAACTGAAATACAACAAGATTAAATGATTCAAATGTGGTTAAATGATTCAAATGTCCCTGAAAGCACATCTCCCAGGACACATTCCTGGAAGCTGGTCTTTAAAGCTGTCTGTGGTTTAACATCTACCAGGTGCCCAGATATTAGGTAGAAAACTGATTAATTCAGTCAAATGCTTGGCTCTTTAATGACTTGATATTAAATATTTAGATACTTTATAGGGAAAGCTTATTTGTTACATGAAAATATTTTTGTCACTTGGAATTGTGTTGGGAATATGGAAAAAAAAAACAGTCTTCATCTTGAGGGAATGAATTCTTTCATAGCTAAAAACTATGTACTTCTAATTTAGTGGAAAAAAATCCGTTTAATGTCAGTTCCATGGAGAATTAACAATAACATTTTATGTGAGCCTAGGAGAAAAGCAACAAAAACACACTCCCATTTACTGAGGCTTTCGTAGAATGACAGATGAGACATTTGTTGGAGGAACATTTAGTTATTCGTAGAGGATGTAGATTCAAAATTAGCCACACAAAGAATACTCCACTTGTAGGCAAATTTCACTGGTAAATTAAAATGAAATATTTTAACACAGGCATTAGATATAGAAAGAGGAATGCAATACATAATTGAATTGCTTTTCTCTCCCCTCCTCCATTCATTCATTCCCATTGGATAATCACTGCTTTCCCAGCTAGTTTACCCTCCAGAAGAACATCTGTTAATTTTGCCTGGTCAACATCTATTCTCTCTTCTTTTGATAAAAACACTTTGATTTTCACTTGAGAGATCTTCCCCTCCCACCCCCCAAGTATTTTAGGTATTTTCTGCACCTCACCCCACTCTGGGGGTGTGTATGCAATCCAACCCTGGAAAATCAGTTCATTCTATCTCTCAGTTATTGCTTCAAGGATGGGCGTATAACTCATTGATCAAAGGAAATCTTGAGATTTTTTGCTAAAATTATTGTAAAAGAGAAGTTCTTTCTTTATTCTGACCTCTTGAACTGATGGGATACATTCCAGGAGCTATTTTTCCACCCCTGGTAAGAAAGCCTACCTGGGAAAAAACAAAGGAAAACCAAAATTGAGATGTACAGATTAGAGAAAGGAGTGATTTCCGAATACCGAGAAATAGCTATACCTGATGCTTTGAATGTGCCTGAATATCATTTGCGGGGGTACTTCAATTATAAGAGCCAGCAATTTCCCAATTTTTCTGAAACTAATCTAAGCTTAATTGGTCCTGATTGATAATTATCTTTTTCTAGCTATCTAAATTTTTATTCATCTTTGGAGATTTGAGAACAATTATTCCATTAAGACTTCTTAGGCTGTCCCATGCCCAGACCTCTTCCTCCTCAGAACTCTAATATTATACATTGCCATGTTTACCACTCATTTGGCTTATTGATACCTCTTGGATCATTGAGGACATTATTATTCAATTTTCTCTGTGCTTATGACTCATTTATCAATAAGATGCTAAGCTCCCAGACAACATTGTCCAACACTGCTTCCCTACCTATGGTCCCTACGAGTCTAGAATTTAGTTTTTCTCAAATCTATGTGCAAAAATCAAAGTAGACTTCCTTTCATTACACAAATTATAATTGTCCTAGTAACGGGAAGCCTGGTAAAGGCTCACAGTTTTTATAGTCTGCCTTCTTTAATTCACAAGTGAAGAACTCGTATCTTTAGGACATATAGGAAATCAGTGAAGGCAAAAGGGAACTGACATGTTTTCATTATTCATACTAGGCTAAACACCATCTTTGGGGCTTTACATATATTTACCTTTCTTATTCCTCACAGTAGCCCTACAAATTCAGTCTTCTTAGTTCTTCCTACTTAAAAAATGAGGAAACAAGCTCAGAAAGATTAATTTGTTCAAGATCACACTCTAGTAAATGTATACTAAAATTTATGCATTCCATTGTCTTTGTATTCCCACCAACTAGAACAATGTCTGGCATATAAAGGGCATGCATAAAATATTAGACAAATGAATGAACGAACAAATAGCAGTACCAAGATTAAGCTTTTTTTTTTTTTTTGGTTCCAAATCTCCATTACGCCATTCCACCTTCAAACAGGATCATAGCCAAAATAATTTCATATATTTTTGTCTCTCGTTTTTAAATCACAATGAATCACTTAGTATCATTCATGTGGAAAGATTAGTATTTCTGGATTTCAACAGTATAACTCTGCCACAGCTATGAGCCACAGCAAATGAAGCATCCTACGTTTTAAGGCTTTTGGGTTAGAAGGGAATCTACATATAAATTCTGTTAATATTTACTCGCATCATGTCCTTGGACAAGTTACCTATGCTCAGATTACTCATTGATAAAATTGGGATAATGATAATATCTTCCTTGTAAGATTGTTATGCAGATTAAATAAAATGCCTAGCGTTGCATCTGGCACATAGTAATCCTTCACTAAGTTTATTTACCGTTATTACAATATTTTCTTTTGAAGTCTGAATCAGTATTCTCATGGGCATATAAGACTTGGTAACATACAGGCTATTACAATTTTCTGGTATTTTTTTTAACAATTTAGATGTGATTTAGAATTTTAAGGAAAACAGAAACATTGCTTATTAATAGATCAACAGATATTCATAGGAAAACACTCATAACTAAAAGTGACTCAAATTTTACAACCAAATTAAGCTTTTAATATGCAAGATACTCTCATAAACATAAAGAAGTTAACAGCCTCATTAGCCACCCAGTTACTCAAGCCAAAAACTAGAAATCTGACCCCACACCCATGCATATGTGTCATTAAATACTTTTATCTGTCTTAACACTTCCAATTAATTACCAATTCGTAGTTAATTATACATCCAAAAATATAAAATTCATTTTCTTATCTCAATCACCTTTGCCACTGATTTACTGATGCCTTCAATAGCTCTAATCTGGAGGTTTTTGCAATATTCTAAGTACAATATTATGAAGGCTTTAACTAGGATGGAAGATTTGGAAGTAGCAAGAAGTGATTAGATTTTGAAAATGTTTCGACAGTGGAGCCAAGAAGGCCTGCTCATAGATTGGATGTGGAGTTACTAGAGAAAGAAAAGAATCATGGAAGCCTCCGAAACTTTCAGCTGGTGCCATGGCTGTCTGGTGGAGCATGTCCTGGGATGGGAGATGCTGCTACAGGAGCAGATCAGGCAGCTGGGCACAAAGAACAACTTTAGGCACACACGAGAAATTAAATTAGGGTTATTGGTTTGCAAGCAACAGGGAAAGCTGAAGGAGAAGGCCAAACGTAGGACAAACACCAGGGCAGCTCTGGGCTCTTAGTAAGAGCATCATGGACAGACGTCTGGGAACTGCCATGGAACAATTCAGCACCAGGGGGAGGTGAGCAGGACATTTTGATCGACAGTCCCATCAAGGAATAAGAATTAGGATAAAAATGAAAATAGTTAACACTTATTAAGAAATTCCTAAAGGTCAGGCACCTTTCCAAAAAATTTCTGTGTGTGATCTCATTTAATCTTTCAACATGTCTATGAAAGAAACACTGTCTTTAACTCTAGTTTACAGATGGGGAAGTTGAGTAAATTGCCCAGATCTCACAGCAAGTGGAACAGGGATTTGAACCCAGGTGATCTGACTGCAAAGCCATACATAAGCTTAACCTTAATGCTACATGCCTCTGGGATCTAGATGGAGGAAGAGAGATGATTTAATTGTAGAACAGAAAGGGCAAGGAAGGCTGGGCTGCCAACCCATAGATCTTGATTACAGAAAGCACTTAAGGCCACGTTTTAGGGTAAGTACTATGCTCTGTGTGCTCCGGGATCTGGTATGGGAGCAGGGCCTGACTTCTGAGCCTCTGGCAGCTCATGGCAGCCATTTTGTGGGCTAAGAATTTGAATCTAAATATTCTGTTTGTTTCTATGACAGCTGATAAGCCCAGCTATGTAAAGATAAGAATTTTCAGTTTTCTGCTTTTGGCAGAAAAGTAACACATTTATGAGTGTGAAACTGCTTTACATCTTAGAAAAAAAAATTGTACTGTGGAAATAAAAAAATTGTTTTCCCTTATTTTGTTTAAAAAAAGAAAAATCATTGCAGTCAGAATTTGTACTTATGGGTCCCTCCCACATACTTCGTCTTGGATGAGCCTCTTCTTCTAATACGGTCATTGTTGGGGCATAGATTTCTTTCTTTTAAGTGAATCATTTCCAACTGTCTTTGCTTTGACTTTCAAGCTAGTAGGTGTGTAGTTGAAGATTTGTATATGCCCAAGAGTAAACATGAGTATAAAGCTATTTGAGAACCCTACTAATCTGTCATAAGTTATCTGATACTCAGTTTCACTAATTATTCCACAATAGTTTGAGAAAAGAGTGAGAAAATTACAAAATAAAAATCAGCCTTATGCCAATGATCCTAATTTCCAGGCCTCAGGCCTGGATCTTTCCATTTTATTTGGGGCTGGGAGCCCTGATTACAGGACAAGAGGGGCTGGGGAGCCCAGTAGAGCTGGGGTGTGGGGGGTTCTGGACTGAGTAGCTCTCACAAAGGACAGCCTTGGTCCCCAGGTGCAGCCACAGGACCACAGGCCTCCATAGGCCTGCTCATTGATGGCCCAGTCTTTGGGGAAAATACTCACACTTACTGAGTCTTCCTTTCAGCCTCTTTCTAAGGTCATATTTTTACATGTTACTAGAATAAACCAAACTTTGGGCAGCCAAATGTAAAGACCCTTAGCAATTCTTACATAATCAATGCAAAATTAATTGATTTATAATCCAATGAAGTCTTTAAAATATCTCTAAATACATAAATACTACATCAACTATTCTTAGGCTAGAACTTTTTCATTGCCAATGTTATTTTCTGGAAGTGTATTAGTCATTCGGTCATAATTCTTTCAGATTACCAAGGAAGCATTTAATGTATTAAATCAATAAAACTACAATATACTGAGGAAACAGAACATCATATTTAAGATCTACACAAATTCAGTTTGCAACTGTTATCATCTTTCTCTATTTGTAGGCTGAAATGCTTACATAGGTGCATATACAACAAAGTGAAAAGATCACCAAATTTGGAGTCAGACAGACCTGGGTTCGGGAATCCTGGTTCTGCGGTTAACATACACTGTAACCGGGAGAAGTTTATTTAACCCTTCTGAGCTTCATTTGCTTCACTTGAAAAATAGAGATAATAATAAACATAGCTAAAAATATTGAGCAATTATTACTATGTATGAGATCAGGCTACATGTTTTAGAAGCATAATTTCATTTAATTCTCAACATAACTTTATGGGAGAAGTGACTTTATTATACTCCTTTCCCAGATGAGAAAACTGAGGCACAGGGAAGTTGAGTAACTTGCTCAAGGTTATAAAGCTAGAAAGAGGCAGAGCTGGGACATGGGCTTGTTTGACCTCAAAGCCTATGTCCTTATCACTGCTCTAAAGTGTTTATTCTGTAGACTTTTCATAATGATGGAAGATAATGTATATAAAGCATCTAGGGTAGGACGAAGCTCATAATATATCCTCCAGAAATTTTAGCCAATGTTATTAATTAATAAATAACATAAATAACAATAGTCCTTGGTTAAATGATGTGTATGACTATGATTATGTTTCTTCTTCAGTTTTTAAAGTAAGCATGTTGGTTATGCACTTTCTACCAACAGCTTCACAAATACTTATTGAGCTGTGTAGTGGCAGGCATTTTGCCCACCACTGTGGATCTGGTGGTATGTGAAATGGGCACAGTCTCTGCCCTCACAAATTTACAACATACCGGCTGCTGGACTGGATTAAAGGCCTGAGGAGAACTCTAACAATCTCTTACAGAGATCAGTCATTAAGCAGGGGTCAAAAGTACCATCCACATAGCCTACCTATATGCTGATTAAGAATGACAGCGGGCCTTAGCAAGTACAAATCAGCAAGAGGAATCGGATAGTGTGATTCACTATGAGCCTGTCCATTTTGCCTGCTCCTAAGACTTTAAAAATTTTTTTGCCCAAACACAGAAAGACAAATACTGTATGATCTCACTTATACGTGGAATCTGAAAAAATTGAACTCATAGAAATACAGAGTAACAGAATGATGGTGGCAGTGGGCTGCGGGGTGGAGGAAATGGGGAGATATTGGTCAATAGTACAAACTTTCAATTATAAGATAAACAAGTTCTGGGGATCTCATGTACAGAATGGGTGGTGACGAATATTTTAATCAACTTGATTGTGATAATCATTATATGATGTGTGTCCTATCATCACATTGCATGCTTTAAATATATTCAATCTTCATTTGTCGAGAAAATATTTTAAAATAAAAAATATTTAAATTAAAAAAATTATTGCAAATTTTACAGATACCCATTTATCACTTCCATTTTCACTCAAGCTGCATGTAAGTAAGCTTTCCCAGAAGTTTTGCATTTCTAAGTTTAATTCTGGGCTCGCTGGATCAAAGCACTAGTGTCTCTCCCAAGCAATCCTATTTTGAGGTCTATCTTCATGTCTAGGATCCTAGCCTATGATTTAAAAACAACCACCAACCAAAAAAAAATCTTTTCAAGACACCATTATTATAGCTAATCACTAATTATGTATTTTTTTCCATTTATCCAGCAGCTTCTTTTTTATGTCAGAATCCAAAAGCTAAATCTGTCCTCTGGCAGGATAACTATTATCCTGCTTATTGCCTCTTATTCCTTGCATTATTCTGTCCCCAATTATGCTGTACATAAGGGATTCTGTCACATGAGGGTCTGTTACCAAGAACTCAAATACATGTAGCAGCTGTTTATTTGCAAATACAGCAGGTGATGAACACATGGTACAGAAAGATAGCTATTTTTATGTTAGTACCTTCTCATTTACATTAGATGGTCCGCTATCCTTTTCCCTTTTCAATGCTGCACGTATGGTAAATAGCCTTGTTTTTCTGTTCTAACAAACTCCACTGCAATACAAATAACTGAAATATCACCAAGAGTCTCAGTTAGCCGAGGCATCACAGCACATGAACAGCTCAAGCTTTCAATAGCAAAAGTGATATTAATCATAATAATAGCAGCAAAGTGAACAAGCATTAAGTTCTTACTACATGCCAGATACTTCACTGGAGACTTTATATATAGTCTCATTTATTGTCTATCATAGGCCCATGACATACATACATGTCGTTATCTGTGCTCATTATAAGGTTACTCATGGCATACCTGTGATTTAAACCCAAACCTGCCTGACTCTGCCTCCTCCCATGTTACCCTGAGAATAAGGGAGAAGAGTAAGATGGGATGAAAGGAGGGGGAGATAGGGAGAAAACAGTAGAAAAGGGATATTAGAGCAAAACGTCTTTGATTATTTTTTTTAATTTTCATTATATGTTGACAAATTATAGTTGTATGTATTTAGGGGGTGCAAAGTGTTATGATTTTTAATACAATGTGGAAAAGATTAAATTAAGCTAATCAGAATATCCATCACTTCAAATATTTAAGATTTCATGATAAGCACATTAGAAATTTACTGTCTTAGTGATATTGACATGTATAGAACTCAATTATTAGCCACCATGCTGTGCAACTGATCTAAAAAAAAAATCAAACATTCCTCCTAACTGAGGCTTTGTACCCTTTAACTATTATCTCCCTATTCCCCTCACCCCACTGCCTCTGTTACTACCATTGCACTTTCTGCTTCTATGAGTTCAATTGCTTTAGATTCCACATATAAGTGAGAACACATGTTATTTGTCTTTCTGTCTTTGGTTTATTTTCACTTAGCATAATATTCTCCAATTCCAACTATATTGTCACAAATGACAGAATTTCTTCCTTTTTAAAGGCTGAATAGTATTCCAAAGCATATTCCATGGTGCCCTACCCTCAGGCTGCGGACGGGTACCAGCCTATTATGGACGGGGCAGCAGAGCTCTGCCACCCCTAACGCCCATCCAAGGAAAAACCGTCTTCCAGGAAACTTAGAAAGGGTGGGGGGCACAGCAGGAGGTGAGTGGTGGACAAGCAAGCAAAGCTTCATCTGTATTTACAGCCATTCCCCTCCTCATCACCTGCATCATCGCCTAAGCATCGCCTTCCCCCACCCTACATGTGCCCCCCGCCCCTGTCCATGGAAAAATTGTCTTCTATAAAACCAGTCCCCAGTGCCAAAAAGTCTGGGGACCACTGGTGTATATATTACCACATTTTCTTCTTAATTCATTCAACAAACATCTATTGGCCACCTATTACTGCCTGGACATAGTGTCTACTCATAAGACAAGTTCCTTGCCCTAGAGAGGCATGTTTTGCTTAGAGAAATACAATCTCCAGCAAACAACTGCATTAACAACACACCTTAAAGGCAACGATCAATATGTGCCAAAGTGTTGACAGCAGAGAGTGAGGATGGGGCCCTGCCAAGGGCACTGAGGAAGGCCTCCCAGGTAAGGTGGCTTTTGAGCAGGAATGTAAGCAAAGTGTGAGTGTTCTCAAGCTGACTAAGGGTGGAAAGTTATAGCAGGCAGAAGTCAAAGCAGGACAACATCGCAAAGGTGTGGCAGACACCTCTGGATACTCAGAGAATTGAGTCCTTCAGTGGCTGCCGGGGAGGATGCAAGGGGAAGACTGCGAGAGATAGGAGCAGAAGGGCGAGGGCTTTGACAGCATGTTAGGATCAGGCATTAGGAAAGGGAGCAAGGAGGGAAGACGTGTTGCATGGGGGAGGGGGAGAAGATATGGGACATGGGGCTGCCAGCACAAGAGGCCACTCTATATAGCATGACATATGAGGTTATCATAAGCCATCAAGTCACGTGAATTGGTTTGTCTGGTGCTTTTTATTATGACTGTGGCTTATGATAATCTCGATGAAAAGAAGAGTGACAGATACAAAGGTAAGGGTGGCCATTAATCAGAGCTTAGGGCAGGGAAGCCTGAGAGAGCCAGAAACGTGGATGGAGAGGGAGCAAAGGCTTTTCTGAGCTGGAGACAGCTGCTGAAATACAAGGCAGGTGGCGCAGAGACAGATGGGTGATTCAGTTCTACTCTGGCCATTGCTGGGGCTGGATATTTGACAAAAGGTCAAAGGACAGCATGAGAAGACAAGATGATGGCATTATTATTCTGTCTTAAAAAGTAATCAAATGCTTCCAGTGGGGAAAACAAGCGCCTCTGAATTGATAATATATCAATCACCAAAACATAATTTGAGAAAATATTTTTATGGTGAGACACAATCAAATATTATTGGGACTTGGGACACTATTTCATTGCTCCATGGATTAATATCTTCTCTGTTGTGTGGCAAGGTGTTCAGTGTCAGTCAAGCTTTTCTTATTCTGGCTGCTTAAGGGCAAACCAGACTACAACATATATATATCTCTAAACTGTCAGATCTGGACTCTGATTGTTAACTCTCCCCATAGATAAGAAATGGGATTTCAAGAAAGGGAAAGGACCCTTTGTATACTGAATTTGTCAAGAATTTCTTGTCAAGAATATATCTCTTTCATAATACTTATACTATAGCTGAAGAATAAACTTAATAAGGTCTGGTTTGGTCTTCTATGGGACAAAATTCCTAGTGAAATAAAGGAATCAAAAAATACTGCTTATGACATCTTATAAATGGACTTTGTGCAGGTATTGTTAAATTGAAAGAGCAATTTTGTACTTCTGATTTGCCATCTCCTACTTCTCTGTCTCTATAGATCATCGTTCCCAGTGAACACACTTCCAATGGCAGAGTAACGGCCAGGAACAACATGGTAGGGATCAGGCTGCCAATGCAGATTTCCAGGCAACCATCCTAGAGTGCAGTAGCATCTCCAAGACTGTGATAAAGTTCAGTGTGGACAGCCTAGACTTTGGTGGCAAATAGACCCAGGATCAAACCCTAGCTTTGTAGCTTAACAATTCTAAGATATAATGTACTCAAAGCACATGGCCCGATGCCTAGCACACAGTAGACACTCAATGAATAGAAGCTGTTATTGCTGTAAAATTATTTTTTAAAGCATAAAAAGGAAAAGCCAGAGCCAAAGTACAACAGAGATCCCCACTTTAAAGGCATAAATTCCATCTTCCTGTCAAATGCAAATCCCTCTGCCAATTTCCCATGACTATCCAGAGCCTAAAATTTGGCTAAAACTATTACCAATACAAGAAACTGGCATTTTTATATGTCAATTTGCTAGGGCTCTATCTTTCTCCTTTATTATTCTTTATAAGGTGATCTAAAATGTAAGAGATTAATAAATAGAAATTGATTTTTCATCTTACCATTTTTGTCTGCTCTCCTCAGTATCTAGAAAGAAAAAAGAAAAATATTTATCACTATTTTTAATATTATAGTGAACATTACCCTCACATATAATTCATCCATCATTAAATAAAAGAAATTCCAATTTTAAGTAAAGGTTTTCCAATTGAGGTTTTTCTTTATGATAGCCAAAATCTGAAAACAACCCAAATGTCCATCAGCAGGTAAATGGATAACAAACTGTGATATAGCCATACAATGGAATACTACTGAGCGATAAAAAAGAATGAGCTATTGACATTTACAACATCTTGTATAGATCTCAAAACAACAAGACTGAGTAGAAAGTCTAGACACAAAAGACTTACTGTGTGGTTCCAATTATATAAAATTCTAAAAAATGCAAACTAACCTATAGTGACAGAAAGCAGATTAAGGGTTGCTTTGGATTGGGCAGGGCAGGGAAAGGTGTATTATAATAGGAAGTGAGAAAACTTTCACAGGTGACAGAGATGGCTTTATCTTCTCTGTGGTAATAGTGTCACATATGTCAAAACTCATCAAATTTACCCTTTAAATATGTACACTTTAATGTAAGTTAATCATACCTCAACAAAACTGAGAATAAACAAAAGCAAAAAAGAAAAATAAATACTTAGTCAATGGAAGCCCGCATGTCTCTACTATATCTTACTTGTATGCATTGATAATATTATCTTAGACCTATTTTAAATTGTCTTTGGTGTATAGGAAATGTTTTGCCATCTGGTATCCATTACTCTTTGGTAATGATTGCCAATATTTTTTCTAGCTTTCCTCCTCTCTTGGCCCACGTGCTCCAGGGTTGGGCAGAGCACTCAATTTGGCAAATAGGGCATCACATCCCTTTGGCTATGGTGACTGCTCAGGCATGGGCACATTAGGGCCAGTGAATGATACGGCATAGCTTTGCTTGAGTGGTTAAGAGAGAGACACTTTCCTTTCTGCTGGCTTTGAATCTGGGAAGACATAGGCAAGGGACTCCTGTCAGCCATTTTGTTATTGGATACGTTATGAGTTGAATTGTGTCCTCCAGAAACAAATGTTGAAGTCCTGACCCTCAGTATCTGTAAATGGGATCTTATTTGGAAATAGGGTCTTTGCTGATATAATCAAATTAAGATGAAGGAATACTGGATTGGGATGGGGCATAAATCCAATGACTGGTGACATTATAAGGAGAAACAAATTCAGAGATGCAGAGATCGAGGGTTGAGGCCATATGATGAAAGGGGCAGGTATTGGAGTGGTGCAGCTGAAAGTCAAGGAATGCCAAGGACTGACAGCCACCATCAGAAGCAAGGAAAGAGGCTTGAAGGCCAGGTGTGGTGGCTCACGTTTGTAATCCTAGCACTTGGGGAGGCGGAGGCAGGAGGATTGCTTGAGCTCAGGAGTTTGAGACCAGCCTGAGCAAGAGTGAACCGTGTCTCTACTAAAAATAGAAAAAATTAGCTGGGCGTGGTGGTGTGTGCCTGTAGTCCCAGCTACTCGGGAGGCTGAGGCAGGAGAATTGCTGGAGCCCAGGAGTTTGAGGTTTCTGTGAGCTGGGCTGACACCATGGTACTCTAACCCAGGTGACAGAGCGAGACTGTCTCAAAAAAAAAAAGGAAAAAAAAAAAAAAAAAACCACAAAGAAAGAAAAAGAAAAAAAGAGGCTTGAAATAGCTCCCCTCTGGAGCCTTCAGAGGAGGATCATCCTTCCAACACCTTGATTGCACCCTCCTAACCTCCAGAACTGTGAAAGTGTAAATTCTGTTGTTTAAGCCACCGTGTTTGTGGTACTTTGTTACGGCAGCCCTAGGAAATTAATACAATATATTACCTGGGAAGAACCAATACCGAGGACAGTGCTGTTCAGAGACTTAAAGAAACTGGATCCTGATGACACTCTTTGAGTCCCTGATCAAGCCATACCAATAAGGTGATCTCTGCTTTTCATTACAGAAGCCAGTAAATTATTATTTTTTTAAATCTTAAGACAGTTTGGTTTTCTTTGCTAGCTGCAATAACATTAATCATAACTGACATCTATACTGATAGAAAAAAAATCTGGATAACATATACTATTATCCACATTTGTTATGTTAAATACCAAAGAAAATGTTGTTCTACCATATTGCAAAGACAAACTTCCATTACTTAGAAGGGGCTCTGGAGTAATTTGTAGTTTTTTCTGAGTAACTTGTAGTTGAATAACCAGAGCTATTCTTATATTTAGCTCGTCACTTCTTGCTGGCCAGCCTGAAACATGAGCAATCATTTTTATTCCCAAGTTGTGTGTTTTACTGCTTTCTACTATAGAAACTATCCTCATTTCCTTCTTTAGACTTCACAGAAATGAGGCATAGATAGATCTAATCATTACTACCACGTGTTTTATTATAAGATACTCATATTACTAAAAATCTTACCCATGAAACTTTTTTAGCAACAGATAGGTATTACCCTGCCCTGTGTACATAAGAAGTTGGTCTTCCTTTTTACTAAATTAATTATTACAAGAGGATTGCTTTCAATAGCAAGAACTATGCTTAGAACAGAATGAGACCCAAATTCTTTTTACTTCATCGAGGTACTTGCTAGTGAGTGTTTTGGGGATCCTTCTATCACAACCAGCTTCTTCCTCTCCTATGAAACCATGAAGCCCCAGCCAAGAGCCAGGGAGACACAAAACACATCCTATTTCTTACCTTTGACATACTCTAAGATTCTATTTCAAGCTCTATCGTGTCCTCACAAGTTGGAAGTGACTAGAATAGGAATAATCACACACCACAGAGTTAGACCCAGGACTTTTGTGGTTTTATTTTATACAGGACAATCTTAACTATCATTTAGCCTCTTAGAGATGAAATTAAGACAATAGATTTTGTTATTAAGACAGTTCTTTGTAATTAAATATGAACAGAACCATCTCTGCTACAAACTCTGCCTCTGAGCCTCCAGACTAATAAAAAACATACTTTGGATGAGAATCAAGTTCATTATGTTATGTTACCACAGTTATCTGGGTCGGCTAATCTTATGGCTGCTATCACTAGATGGGTAGTAAATAAATTTAATAATTATGGTCAGGCTTCAAGTTTAAATACAGGTAACACTGTGTTTTTCCTACAATTTAAGGCTTATCAAATAGATTCCTTTACTTTGAAAGATATTCTTTGATGGCCTTGACTGAAATTCTTCATTCCTCACTTTATGAAAGGCAGGTGTTAAAATGTAAATGTTATCTTAGAAGCATAATACAGTAATGTAATCACCATTTACTGAACTACTATTTCTAAGTGCCCCCTACCATGGAGCAGGTTAAAGTTTCATAATGAGAGGAGCTAGTCAGTCACTTGGTGGACTCCTGAGAAACTGGGACATAGGGCATCGAGTCAGGACTCATCCAGAACATGGTGTGCCATCCAGAAGGGAAGACTCAGCGGGGGAGTCATGGCGTGTGGGCCTGGGCACCCACAGCAGGTAGTTTTACTTGTTGCCCTGCTATAGGATGTAGGGAATGGCGGGCAGTAAAAGATGGATGGAGAGAAGGTAATTAGCACCCATCCCTATGTGAGGAAACAATTCTTAATGTAAGATAACAGTAAAACTAAGTTTTTCTATTTTCTGCTGGTTCCTGTAGTGAGTGACATTTGCTTTGGCCATGAGGGCAGACAATGATGGGGTTAACTGCCATCCTTCCAACTGGACAACCCCACTCAGATAAGCAACTGCATATGTGTGTATGTGTGACCAGATGAGACAGGAGGTGTGTACCTCTTTAACAGTTCAGTCATAGAACCATCGTATCTAGAAAACTCTTTCTGCTTTGACAGTCCTCTGTCCATCTCACCTCTTGTACAAATGAGCATATACAGGGCTTTGGAATTAGGAATCCTCATGAGGAGAAACTTTTCCTTGTTTTCACCAAGTCCCTGACCACCTAGGCACAGTGCCTTGTGCTCAGGGCATACGTGAGTGTGCATGCTTAGATGGGGGAAGGGAGGGAAAACAAACTGTAAAATCATCTCTCTCCTTTGCAACCTTCCAGCCTCATTCCCATTTCAGCAGTGGCGTGGGGAAAGGTCACTTTCCTTCCAGTTAAAAATCAAAGGAAAACTACTGGGAGAGAAAAGTGGCATCAGTGAGTGGAGTTGCAACTAATTTCATTTGGGATTTTTCTTGCTTTGGGGGATGTGTTGAAGGTTTGTTTCCTTTTGCACAAGGTAAGAGAGTTGATTAAATGTAATGACTCAAAACAGGGTACACATGCTACATGGACTAGTATTCTAAATTAGAGTTCATTCTCTGTTATCTGGAATGCAGAAAACTGGGAAACAGTAGTACACTGGCGTAAAAGGAAAGGTGATTGTCATCTTTCTGGTCCTCTGTGTTGCTGCACACTGGACCCAGTTCAGCCCCTCTTTCGTGGCTGGCAGGTGTGCCCTATGCAAATGCAGTTTTCTAGCCTGTGACCTCTTATTTCATAATCAGAGCAACCCTGGGAAATATCACACTCATGATTATTGTTGATTTGGAGAGAAGGATAATGACGCAAAAGCCAACAGTTGTGGTAAATCTTTCTCTGCTTTTCTTGTTAAACATTTATCTCTAGTTTCTAACCAGCTGGGCATGTCTATCACGTCATTAACAGTATTTTCAAAAGCTGTTTAAACAATTCTTAAAGGATTGATTATGCCAGTGACATTGGAATATAAAACACTGGAAATCAAAGTTTTCCTCAAATTTGGAAATTAGTCTATGTAATGCAGAAGACTGCAATTGCCTTCATTTCTGTTCCAGTATGGAATAGGTAATATCTACCACCTATTTATTATAATATGAAAGGAATTTGAATAGCAATCCTTTTTATCAGAGATACTAGAATATATTAAATCTAATCAAATAATGCATTTATATTTCACAGTTTATTTTACTAAAAGCATTATAATGAAGAAATGAATAATTCAAAAAATCCCTAAGTAACAAATCCTTTTTCATGTCACATATTTCACCAGAATGTTAGATTTTTCACAAAATAACTCAAAGAAAAGTGTAAACAAAATCTTTTCTATTTGAGACAAATCCAATGGCAGTTTGGTTTTTTTTTTTTTGGTAGACTCTAGCATTTTACTGACAAGCATGCCAACACCTCTCACGTGAAATCAGTTTTATATTTTTAAATTCTAGATATAGATATAAAAAGGCAAGAGTGCCCAATTTATAGCTACAAGTACCTTCGGGACAGGGACCTGATGCTGTTTACAGACTCGGTAACAATCTTGCCCATATCATAAGAAATTTTAATTTCCTGATTTTAAAAAAAATTGCAGTTGAACACTTGAGCCAAGGTTGGTGTGTGCGGAAGGATGACTTACCATTATATAGTGTTAATCCATTCATCTCCACACTATCACCAGGATTGGTTAACTGCTTAGAAATAAGCACAGGGAAACACTTGCTTGATGCATGTGGGGACAGAGTGAATGTAGACTCCATTTGCCCTCTTTGAATCAATTTCATGGCAGCTTAGTCCCTAGCCTGGTAACTGACATGATTTTCAGGGGCCCTGTCTCCTGCTCCTGAGAATTTCCTTCTCAGGTATATGTGGTGCCTTTCTCTCCTCCCAGCTCAGTTCCTTGAGGGCTTCACAGCCCTGAACAGCAGGACTTGAAAGGAATCGTATCATCTAGTTAAACCATTAGCACCAGTAGCATCACCTGATTGACCCAAGCCCAGCAGAGATAAATGCTCAGAAAGAACAAGGTACTTAACAATCACTGAGTGGCTGAATGGGAATCAGATGTTTGGGTTTTGGTGGCAAGAAGACGGTGAGCCCAGCATGCCTGGATCCCCAATTGGAACCACATGGTAATGAGGAGAGACAGCTGCCCTGACATACAGTTGAACCTTATCTCTATTGTTTGCCTTAGGCCAGTTGTAATTATTGATAGAAATTTCTCTCCCAATCACAAAAAGTCCAGCTAATCCATTAAAAATAAACTTGGGAGTGTTCTTTGCCCTCCCCCATTATCTTCATCTCTACCTCACCATTATGATACTAATCATTTGATTTTCTCATATTTTCATCTATTCACAAACAAATGTAGCTGGCCTCTGGCCCACCTCCCAATCACTTTGGTTTTAATAAGAAATTGTAACTCAGAGAAGGGTAGAGGACAGAGCCCACAGCACTCCTCAGCGCCCTCTGCCATTTTCTAAAATGCCTAACTAAGAAGCAGCCAGAATTGTCCCCACTGAGCCAGACACAACCTCTTGGGGGACAGCATGAATGTGACAACGGCAGGCAACTGAGAGAGAGGAAAAGCACGAAACCCAAAGGCAGAGAAAAGAGCTGGGCAACAGGGTGAAAAATACAGAGAACAGAAACAGCAGGAAGAGGAAGGAAAGCAAAATTGAGAAATAAATAAGAAATAAAACTGCTTTAAAGATAGAAACCACAGCATGAGGGCAGAAAAATAGCACAGAAGGAAAAGAAAGATGAAATGGAGAAAGGAAGTCAATACCAAAATGAGAGATAGGACCAAAGGAAACACAGTCAAAAAGCTAGAATTCATGAAGATGATAATAGTAATTACAACTTGCAGAGGTGCAGGGAAGAAGAGTAACAGTATAGAAAAAAAAGGCAAAATAGGAGGTGGCAATGAAAAAAGAATTCTCGTGAAAGAGATCTTAGCCAACGCTGTAAAAGGAAAAACAAATGTGTTCAATATAATTGTTTTCCCGGGGGCTGGGGGAGGCTAGTGGGCATCGCAGTTCCTAGTGCTTCCCTTGGTTGCCTGCAAACAGGGCACATTAGAGATGGTTTGGGACAATCCACCCCACCCCACACCTCATTCAAAGGCCCTATTCCCCCAAATGGAAACTATTGTATTTGCAACCCTGTCCTTATCAAACCTAGGCTATCGGGAAATCTAACTTTTGGAATTTCATTAAGGCTTGTTAAGCCCCAAGCTGCAGGTCTGGGACGGCCCTTTTTTACAAGTTAAGTGGCAGTCGTTCCTGTTGCATTTGCCTTGGTGGTGCCTCAGTGGTTTTCTGGAGAGGAAGGAGGTAGCTGTCACCCGTGCTCTGGGGCCCAAACGCTGGCTGGGCAGCTCCTGAGCCAAACCCCTTCCGCCCTCCCAGGGAAGAGGAAAGATGCTGGGGAAGCACCAGCCTAGCTCTGCCAGCCGTACTTACGTCGAGGAAGATCGACATGCCCTTGGACAGCTGCAGGGCAGAGCTGAGCTCTTCCGAGGAGTTGTTGGAGGACGGCGACGTCTCCGGGGAATCCTCCATCCTCGGGAGCCCTGACGGCCGCGGGCGGAGCGGGGCTGGGCGCACCGGCTCGGGCAAGGGCGCGGCCGCAGCTGCTGCCTCTCGGCGCCGCCGCCTCCCGGGCTCGCGATCCGAGTGTGCCGGCTCCCTCGCGCGCCTCCCTCCGCCGTCTCTGCGCCTGGTCTCCCCTCCCTCTCTCCGGCCTCCGCGCTCCCACACGCTCCAACTCTCGCCTCCCCCTTCCCGCGGTGACGGCGCCTGGCTCGGGCTCATCCCCGCACTTAGCAACGCGGCGCCCCTCGCGGGGGAGCGGGCTCTGCCCCCGGGCACCGCCATTGGCCACCGCCCGAGACAGCCTGGGGCCCCTGCCCACCCCATGGCTGCCCCACGAGCAGGAAGGGGAGAGGGCGTCCCGACGGAGAGGGGGACAGATGGCTTCTGTCCTGAGCAGCCACAGCGCGAAGGATGCCCCCAGTCTAGGCTCACCCCGCGGTGTAAACCCTGAGTCCAGAGGGATTTCAAGAGGGTTTGCCTACTTTGCTTTTGGTCCCAGCGAACCTGTCTGCCTCCCTGTCCCCAAAGGCTGGTGGGTTCGTGGGCTACCACCAAGGAAGCAACAACTGGTTTCAGTAGGGATTAAACCATTCCATTTTGGGATCTGCCAGACCTGAGTTCCAAACCTGCCTTAGTTACTTTGTTATCTTGTGATCTAGCAAGTTATGAAATAGTTAAGCCTTAGTTTTCCTCATCAGTAAAATGGTCACAACACTCACCTCGAAGTGTTCTGAGGCTTACATGTGCTATTGACAAAGATAGTGCTATGAACTCTACATTAAAGTACGCATCAAAAAAGTTCACTATTGGGAAAAAACTGTCAGGTAATGCTCAAGCAAGAAGTTTTCCAAAGTCACAATAAAAATGCAGTCACTACATAGGTAATTTAAACTAGGGTAATTATTCAATATTTAAGGGCTTCTGTATGAGGGCTGCAAAAATACTCAGTTGACCACACCTTTCATCATCTAAAATGCTGTAGGACACGTCCCAGTTGCTGTGTGGATTGCACAGTTGAGCTCTCTGGAAGAAAAATGAGAGGAAGAAGGGAATACCCTGTCCAAACAAGACTCTGCCTGTGAGAACTGACAGAGGGGGTCCAGATCTCCACTTTCTGGCCTCCCAAGAAAACATGTTCTTCCTGTAAGATGGGTCCCCAGAGAACCATAATATGGGATGAAATGTGAGTGCCTTAAGGCATGTAAAAGGTGCTATTGGTTTCTTAAGAGGGATAGTTTCTCACCTGGCTATGAGGACCAAGAAAATCTTGATTAAAAAGGTGGTGTTTGAAATGGATCTTAAAAACCAGTAGACACTTCATAGTCGATAGAAGGAAAAGACATTCTAGGCAGAGGGGAAACAGGAGCAAAGGCATGGTACCAGGAAAGCACACGGAAGCTGGCAGGAGTCCAATGGGGATTCCTGGAAACACACAGAATCCCAGCCCCTACCCTGGGCTTACTGAATCCCAGTATCAAAGTACTAGCTAGCCCAAGAATCTTACCTAGCCCCTCGCCCCACTGATTCATACATAGTTGCTCTGTTACAGGGCCAGGGCTAGGGTGAGGCAAGTGAGGCACATTGGGCACAAAATGTAAGGAGGTATACTCCCTCTTATGCTGCCCTGGACTTGCATGATCCTGAGAGTGAGTGGCTTCCTAAATTTTGTGTCGTATGTGTCTCCTTCACCTCACCCAAGTCCCAGCCCTGTTCTATAGATCAGTACTTTGCAAAAAAAACTGAATCCAGTTGGGCTTAACTCTGGCTGTACATTGGAATCACCTGAGTTATGTGGCAACTTTAAAATGTGGTCACAAATTCATGGACACTCTTCCTATGCAAAACTGGTACCCTCCCCTTGAATCTGAAAGATCGTGACTGCTTCAATGAGGAAAATAAGGCAGAAGTAACGCAATGTGCTGTCTGTGGCTCGGTGCATAAAAGGCCTTGCAATTCTACCTTTACCAGTGGAATATTTGCACCTGGAGTGCAAAAGCTCAAGCTATCTGGAGGGGCATGTGTAGATACTTAGCTTACAGCTCTAGCTGAGCAAGGTCTCTGCATTACACCAATGTAAGCAGCAGAAATGTCATTAAAGAAGCTTCCAGATAACTCCAGCCCCCAGCTCTTTGAAGACGTCTCCAGCCATTTTAGTTGTCCCAGCCAAAACCACAGATGTCATAGAGCAGAAACATACTATTAGTGCTGTGCCTGTCAGTATTTTTGGCCCACAGAATTTGGGAATATAATAAAATGTATACTGTTTTTACACAAATAAGTCTTGGGGTGGCTGGATTTATAATAATAGATAACCAAAATAAGGAGCTACTTCCTCCCACCCCAAGAAAGCCCTCCAAATTGATGCTTGTGCTTCATCCTCAGATTCATATTCAATTATTAATAGCACGTGGTGGTCCTAGGGCATAAACATTTTTAAAAAGCTTTCCAGGTGATTCTAGTGTGTACCCAGGATTAAGAACCATCAAACGTGACTATGCTATACAGACAGTACAGGAAAAAAGAATATCAGAAGATATGCAGAGGCTACAGGATGAAGACCCATAAAGAACTCTGGACTTAATTACGTAGAGAATTAGAGACATTAATCAAGGGAGATATTAATTGGAGCTGTGCTTTAGAAATATTCATCTGGCATCTTTGTGTGCTTTTACCTTATTCACTGCAAATTTCCTTATCTGAACTGCTAGAATAGACTCTTCCCTTTAACAACTGTTCATCAAAAGAAATACAAAATCATTAAAAAAAAACAGACTGGCCAACCCATCTAGTGAGTAATGGTCGTTGAAATCACTGAAGAAGAGAAACAAGAAAGAGGAGGGGTACTGGTCATGAACATCAAGTTACCACGTTTACCAAAATAACAGATTATTTGTTCCTGCTGTTGGAGGATTGAATGGATTTTTCTGCAACAAGTGCAGTTTAAGTCTGGTCCTTTAGCCCTCAAATTCAGCCCTGCAAATGGTAATATTTTATGCCAGTCCCATGGTAACAAGAACAGGTGATGAAAAAGACTTTCTCTGCTTATAAATGAAGAACAGGAGAATAATCAGTAGTCAGCATTCAAAACCAGGAAGCTGTTTATAACACTTCAGTAAAAACATTCCTTTTCCCTTTGCTGACAAGGAATGATACTTTCTGTACCTGTGGCTTTGCTTATTTGGTCTATCAAAAAGAAATATAAATTTTTAAACAACCAACTGGTCATTATCTATTTTTATGATTCCTGCATGAACACCACAGTGCTACAGCTGACTTCTCTTTTTAATGGAAATGTAATGCTCACGGAAGGTGCCTCTAGAAATGGATGGCAATTAGATTCCCATTCACAGCCAAATTCAATAGGCTCTACGAAGTGGTGACCAAACATATTTTTAGTTTTCTTTTTATCCAGACAGCATGCATTTTTGAAAACTGTTTTCATACATCATTTTACTGAAACACAGATGCTGCACTGCTGTGCATAGTATCAGTTGTAAACAGGAGACAGCAGACTTAAGGGAGGAAATGCATCTTCCTACCAACTTTGTAGCAAGGACCTGGGGGAAAAAAAAGATACGTAATCTAGATTCTAGCTCTCAGGCTTCCTATGATAAGACTTTGACAGGAAGGTATTTCTAGCATTTCGGAAGATGATAGCTGTGTGGGAATGTATTGTATTTCAATCTATCTCTGCCTCATGGAAGAACTATTATCTAAACCATTTCAGACAGCCAGGAATCTATCTTATTTATATTCTGAATTCCAGGGAAGGTTATCTTTCTGAGCAATGACTCAGAATTCTTTCTGTCAAGTTAGTGGACATTTCTGTTGCTTTGGCAGCCTAGGATCCAAACCCTTTTCCTCTCCAGGTGCCTGTCCCCATGGTACAGGTCCTGATTGGAAGCAGGACCCACGTCTTCTGCAGGGAAGGAAGACGGTCCCTCTCCCCCTCCCTCTCCCCTGGTGGCTAGAGCACAGAGATCTAGGCTCAGCCAATATGACATTTCATGTGGGCCTTAAATCTGGATCAATGGACACGACGGGAAATTTATTAATGGCAGTGGACACAATGCAGCGGAGCCCTGAAGGTGACTTAAGCAATTTGATAAAGACACTTTGTGATTTCAGCAGCCCTGTGCTCCAAGCTTGATCTCCAGCCTTTGCATTGAATTCCCAAGAGACATGATATCTCTTCTTTTCTGTTTTAACTTAGGGTTAGTTTTTGATGTTTGATCTTTGACTAATATATTCAGTCTGAATGTCTCTTGTTAAAGAGGGCTATTTGTGAAGTCACTGGAAAAAAAAACTGGTTAAAAAATTTAATTCTCTTCAGACATTTGTTGAATGCCTGCTTCATTCCAGGCATAACTGGAGAAACGATGAAAAAGACTGGTCCTTGCTTTTGCAGAGCACACACTACTTAAGGAGACTCTATTTTAATAGATAATTTTAATGCAGTGAGACAAGAGTAACATCAGAGGTTTGCGGTGAGGGCTGAGGGGGAATAGAGAAAGAGGCTGCTTCTCCCCATTAGTGCCTGTTCTACATGACCATTTATGTAACTGGAGATGGCAAAATTAGGACTTGGGGGCAGTAAGTGCCATAGACCAGAATTATTAGTTAATAATGGCTATTTTCCTATGAGCTTTTACCCTGAGAATAAAATTTTTCTGGTATGCCACTATGTGAATAAAATAAAACTCCCATCTACTGGAGTTTACTCAACTTAGAGCACTTCCATCTTGAAACAGAAAACAAACAAACAAACAAACAAACAAAAAACCCTAAACACCCAGTATCCTCCTTGGACCCTATTTGTTATTAATTAATTGTTAGTATTCCCTCAATCTTTCTCATGGGCAAAATTCCTCATCCAATAAAACAAAGTTGAGGAAAAAAGCTGAGACAAGATGGCAGACTAGAAGCAGCCCACACAGGTCATTCTCTAGGAGAGGATCCAGCATTGCAGCTGGATGTCCACCTATGGATGGGCCTTCTTGAAAAGAGCATTGGAGAAGTGATGGGGGACATTCAGAGTGAAGGAGAAGGTGATGGAGCAACCCACTCAGCAAGATCAGAATGTACTTGGGGGAGGCAACCACATGTGGGGAAGGATGGGAGGAGATAACCCTGGGGCACCAGTCTCCCCCTGGGGGCACTGCCACTGGAGCTGTGAGGGTGCTCCACCACCACAGACCTCTGGACTGATCAGGGAGCTCCTTGGCATCTGTACAGTGACACTGCACCAGAGAGCAGGTGTAGCAGGGATCTGGGGGATCCCATTCCTGGGTCACTGCAACTGATGCCATTCTAAGCTCTCAGGTCCAGAGCACCAGGTCTACACAGGTCTTGGCTTTGCTGCAGCTGCCTCTGCATTGCCCCATGCAGCCAAGGAGGAAGCAGGGATAGCAGATGCTCTTGCATGCCCTGTGATGGGGAGTTGAGCACCCCTCCCCGCAAAAGAGATCTGAACACATCAGGCACCTCAGATGCCACCTGAAAAGCCCTGTGGTGACTACTTCTGTGGGATCTGGGCAGGCAGAGAAGCCCTATAGCCCAGTGGCTGAGCCCCACAGCCTTGCCCCCTGCCATCCCCAAGCTGCTACCCGGCCTTGCAGCTCAGGTCTGTGGTTCCTGTGCAATTGTCCAGCCCCACATGTGAGGCTGCAGCACTATCACCAGGCCCTGTGGCTCTGCCCTCGAGGCTCCAGTGCTGCTGCCAAGCCCATAGCCCCAGCTCCCAGGGTCTCCTGCTGCCATCAGGCCCTGTAGCTCCACCCATGAGGCTCCAGCACCCACAATGGGCTCTGCAGCCCCAGCCTTGAGGCCCCTCTACTGCCATCAGGCTCCATGAGTGCACCCTCAAGCCTCCAGTGCCACGACCAGCCCCACGGCTCCAGTTCTGAGGCTCCCGAACTGCCATGGGTCTCTGCGACTCCACCCTCAAGGTTCCAGTGCCACTGCTGGGCCCCACGTCCCCATCCCCACAGCTCCCACTGGCTGGCTATCAGGACATGCCCCCACTGTCCAATGCTCTGTCAGTGACCCACTAACCTTGAGCCACCAGGGGCTAGATCCAGTTGTAGCAAATGCTGGCAGCCCTGACACCCACAACCACTGCCTAGATAGCCTTGCCCAGTTGCCACTGTCACTGCTGCAGGGAGACCTGGGCAGAGCCATCTCCCACAATACCAGCCTCCATGGAGAGGGACTTCCCAACCTGAGCTTCCAACGGCAGCCTGGGAAACAACTCAGCATTCCACAGGAAGATCATTCAGCACAGGCTTGGACTATGACAATCGCAGGGGAACAGGACAACACAGATCAGCTGCATTACAGGATCTCAGTGCATATGCCCCTCCCCATCCTGGGTCAATCTTCCAGAGTAAGTCACAAAATCACTATCTAGAGACCTCACCTTCTCACTAAGTAGGAGAATTCCCAGCAAAGGAGAACAGGTGTGCCACAAACCTATCTGTCCTGAGCTAAGAGAAGAGGTTTCAGATGAGAAGAAACCAGCAAAAGAACTCTGGCAACGTGAAAAAGCAAGCTAGCTCAGCACCCCCAAGGGATCACAATGGATCTACAGCAATAGACCCCAACCAAAACAAAATTGTTGAATTGTCAGAAATGGAATTTAGAATATGGGTGGCAAATAAGATGAATGGGATTGAAGAGAAATTTAAAAACCATCACAAAGAAGCCAAAAAAAAAAAAAAATGTTTCAGAACATCAATGAAAAAAATGAAAAAGGGCTAGACAACATAAAAAGATATGACAGAAATTAAAAAATTGAAAGAGTCATATAGAGAATTTCAAAATACAGCAGAAAGCCTCAGCCACAGACTAGACTATGCAGAAGAAGGAATCTCAGAGCTTGAATACAAAGTTTTTGAACTAACCCAGTTAGTCAAAGATGCAGAAAAAGGAATGAAGAAGAATGAATAATCACTCAGAGAAATATGGGACTACATGAAGCACACCAATATATGAATTATAGGTATCCCTGAGGGAGAAGAAGAAAAAGCAAAAAGCATGGAAAACTTATTCAAGGAAATTATTGAGGAAAACTTTTCTGGTATGACCAGAGATTTAGATATCCAGATACAAGATGGTTATTGAACACTGGGAAGATTCACAGCAAGTAGGACATCACCAAGACACTAGTCATAAACTTGGCCCAAGTCACAATGAAGGAGAAAATTCTACAAGCAACAAGGTGCAAGTAGCAACTAATCTACAAAGGAAAACCCATTAGGCTAACAGCAGACTTCTCAGTGGAGACCTTATAAGCCAGAAGGGATTGAGGCCTCATTTTTATCTTTCTTAAATAGAACAACTGTTAAACAAGAATTTTGTATCCTGCAAAACTAAGTTTCATAAATGATGGAGAAAAAAAGACTTTTTCAGACAAGCAAATACTAAGGAAATTTGTCACTATTAGAACTACCCTACAGGAAATATTCAGAACTACATTGTGTGGAACAACACAACATAGACCCACCAGTATAAAACACCCAAAAGTTAAAGCTCATAGCTCTCATACAATAATGGCACAAGATGGAAAAAAAAAAAAAAAAAAAAAAAAACAGGGTATCATCCAACATTATGAACAGAACAGAATCCCACATATCAATACTAATACTGAATGTGAACAGTCTTACTGCCCCACTTAAAAGACATAGGCTGGCTGACTTGATAAAAAAATACACTCCAAGTATATGCCATCTCCAAGAAACATATCTAACTTCCAAGAACTCACACAGACTCAAGGTAAAGGGACGGAAAAAAATATTCCATGCAACTAGAAACCAAAAGCAAGCAGATGCAGCCATTTTTCTATCAGATAAAATAGACTTTAAATCAAATATTGGTTTAAAAAAAAAGACAAAGATACAAAGACAGTCATTATATAATAGTAAAGGGAGCAATTCAACAAGAAGATATAAAAATACTAAATATATATGCACCTAACACAGGAACCCCCAGATTCATAAAGCAAATTCTGCTATACTTAAGCAAAGAAATAAACAGTAGCATAGTAATTTCTGGGGACTTCAACACCCCACTGACAGAGATAGATAGATAATTAAGCAGAAAATCAATAAAAACTGGAATTAAATGGGATGCTAGAACAAATGGATCTAAAAGTCATTTACAGAACATTCTTTCCAAAAACTACTGAATATACATTTTTCTCGTCAACACATGGGACATTCTTCAAGATTGATCATATCTTAGGCCACAAAACACGTCTCAGAAAATTTTGAAAAACTGAAGTCATACCATGTACCTTCTCAGATCACAGTGAAATAAAACTAGAAATCAGTTCCAAGAGAAACACTCAATTCTATGCAAAAAGTCATGGAAATTAAACAACCTACTGCTGAAAAATCATTGGGTCAATGATGAAATTAAGATGAAAATCAAAAGGTTCCTCAAACTGAAATAAAAAGAGGACAAAAGTATCAAAATTTATAGGATACAGCAAAAGCACTCCTACGGGGAAAATCATAGTCTTTAATACCTACATCAAAAAGACAGGAAGATCACAAATTAACAACCCAATGTCACATCTCAAGGAATTAGAAAAAGAGAGCAAACCAAACCTAAAGCCAGCAGAAGAAAAGAAATAACAAAGTTCGGAGCAGAACTAAACAAAATGGAAATAAAAAACAATACAAAGGATTGATGAAACAAAAAGTTGGTTCTTTGAAAAGATAAACAAAATCAATAGACCACTAGCCAGATTAACCAGAAATGGAAGAGAAGGGACTCAAAGAAGCTCAATCAGAAATAAAAAAGGAGACATTACAACTGATACCACAAAAATATAAAATATCATCTGTGAATACTATAAAAACCTCTACACACTCAAACCAGAAAACATACATGAAATGGATAAATTCCTGGAAACACACAACCTCCCAACCCTAAATCAGGAAGAAATATAAATCATGAATAAACCAATAATAAGCAGTGAGATTGAAGTAGTAATTAAAAACCTCCCCTTCCCCCCAAAAAAACCCCCAGACCAGATGGATTCACAGCCAAATTCTACTAGACCTACCAAGAAGAACTGGTGCCTATCTTACAGAAATTATCCCATAACATCAAGAAGGAGGAAATCCTCCCGAACTCATTCTATAAAGCCAGTATCACCTTGATACCAATGTCAGGAAAGGACACAACAACCAAAAAAAAAAAAAAAAAAAAAGAAACAACTGCAGACCAATATCCCTTAAGAACATAGATGCAAATATCCTCAACAAAATACTAGCAAACAAATTCAACATCACATCAAAAAGATAATCCACCATGACCAAGTGTGTTTCATCCCAGGGATGCAAGGATGGTTTAATGTATGCAAATCAATAAATGAGATTCACCACATAAACTTAAACAAAAACAAAGACCATATGAGATTCACCACATAAACTTAAACAAAAACAAAGACCATATAATCATATCAATGGATGCAGAAAAGCACTCAATAAAATCAGTATCCTTTCATGATAAAAACCCTCACCAAACTAGGCATAGAAGTAACATACCTCAAAATTATAAAAGCCATGTATGGCAAACACACAGTGAATATCATACTGAAAGGGAAAAAGTTGAAACCATTTCCCCTAAGAACTGGAACAAGACAAGAGTGCCCACTGTCACTACTTCTATTCAACATACTACTAGAAGTCCTAGCCAGAGCAGTAGGCAAGAGAAAGAAAAAAAAGGTATCCAAATCAGGAAAGAGGAGGTTGAATTATCCCTGTTTGCTGATAATATGATCTTGTATCTAGAAAACCCAAAAGACTATGACAAAAGATTCCTAGAATTAATAAATAAATTAAACAAACTCTCAGGTTACAAAATCCATGTACCCAAATCAGTAGCATTTCTATATACTATTAACAGTCAAGCTAAGAGTCAAGTCAAGGATTCATCATCATTTACAATACCTACAAAGAAAATAAAATACCTAGGAATATACTTAACTAAGGATGTGAAAGATCTCTACAAGGAGAACTACAAAACACTGATGAAAGAAATCACAGATGATACAAACAAATGTAAATACATCCCTTGCTCATGGATTGGCAGAATCAACATCATTATAATGTCCATACTGCCCAAAGTGATTTACAAATTCAATGCAATTCCCATCAAAATACCAATGTCATATTTCACAGATCTAGAAAAAATAATCCTAAGCTTCATTTGGAACCAAAAAAGAGCCTGACTAGCCAAAGCAATCTTAAGGAAAAAACAAATCTGGAGGCATCACATTACCTAACTTCAAATTATGCTACAAGCTATGGTAACGGAAAGAGCATGGTACTGGCATAAAAGTAAAGACATAAACCAATGGAACATAATAGAGAATACAGAAATAAAAGCTTCCACCTACAACCAACTAATCTTAGACACAGAAGACAATAACATATACTGGGGAAAGAAAGCCCTATTCAATAAATGGTGCTGGAAAAACTGGATAGCCACATGCAGAAGAATGAAACGGGACCCCTATCTCTCACCATATACAACAATTAATTCAAGATGGATAAAAGACTTAAATTTAAGGCATGAAACCATAAATATGCTAGAAGAAAATATAGAAAAAACTCTTCTAGACATGGGCTTAGGTGAAGAATTTATGACTAAGACCCCAAAGGCAAATACAGCAACAACAAAAATAAATAAATGGGACTTAAAGTAAAAAGCTTCTGGACAGGAAAGGAAATAGTCAACAGAGTAGATAACCTACAGGATAGGAGAAAATACTCACAAACTATATACCTGATAAAGAGCTAATATCCAGAATCTATTAATGCAAAGAACTCAAATCAAGAAAACATGAACAGCCCCATTAAAAAGTGTGCAAAAGACATTAACAGAAGTTTTTCAAAAGAAGATTCAGAAATGGCCCATAAACATATGAAAAAATGCTCAACATCTCTAAGCATCAGGGAAATGCAAATTAAAACCACAGTAAGATACCACCTTACCCCTGTCAGAATGGCCATAATTAAAAAGTCAAAGAACAATAGATGCTGGTATGGACACAGAGATAAAGGAACACTTATACACTGTTGGTGGGACTGCAAATTAGTACAACCCCTATGGAAAACAGTATAGGGATTCCCCAAAAAACTAAAAGTAGACCTACCATTCAATCCAGCAATCCCACTAATGGGAATTTACCCAAAGGAAAAGAAGTCATTTTATCAAAAAGACGCCAGCACTTGAATGCTTATCACAGCACAGTTCACAATTGCAAAGATGTGGAATCAACCTAAGTGCCCATCAATTTATGAGTGGATTAAGAAAATGTGGTATATATACACAATGGAGTACTACTCAGCCATAAAAAGGAATGAAATAGTGTAATTTGAAGCAACTTGGATGGAACTGGAAACCATTATACTAAGTGAAATATCTCAGGAAGGGAAAGCAAACACGACATGTACTCTAATAACCGGGAGCTAAACAATGGGCATACATGGGCACAAAGAGATGGAATAGCCATTGGAATCCAAGAAGGGAGAGGGTGGGTAGGGATGAGGGGTAAAAACTTACCTATTGGGTACAATGAACACTATTCTGGTGATGGGCACACTAAAAACCCCAACTTAAGCATTATACCAGGTATCCATGTAACAAAAACATTTGTACCTCCTTAATATTTTGAAATTTTAAAAAAATAATATAAAAACAAGCATGAAGTATTGTGTGCCAAGGGCTTGGCAAACACTAGACACAGGGCAAGTGCTCAAAAAAGTTAGTCATTGTTATCTCCACTAGCACCACTGCTTTGCAACCATGTTGTTGAGACCGGAGAGACTTCACATAAAGTGCGTGATACAGTGTCTGGCACTTAAGTGTCCAGTGTGCAGTGGTGGTCACTAGTACTAAGACATTGCTGTCTATAGACCTAGACACTGTTCATTGCTCCCTTCTTCTTAAAACTCTTATTTCTGCTTTCTGATCATGTTCTTCCTTCTCTCCTTAGTCTTCTTAGTCTTCTTCATGGGGTCTTCTAAGTCTTCTAGCCTTCTAAATGTTACATTTTCTAAACTGTATTCCTGGTTCACCTTTTCCCTTTTGCTCTCATTCTTGCTCTCTCTTCCACTCCTCCATATACTGATATTATCCAATCCCATGGTTTCCACTGTCTATGGGCTGATACCATGTAGATTCATATTTCAGCCTGACTGGTGCATATCTTCTTATGGATATTTCTTAGGCATTTTGAATTGAGCATAACTAAAAATGAATCCATCATTTTTTCCTAATTACCATATGCTTCCTATCTTATTGAATTACATCACCCCTCACCAATTCATCCAGAAGAGAAACCCAGGAATAATCTTAGACTCCTTCCCTCACTGTCCCTCACTCTATTTCCATCCCATCCTCACCTCTGTCTAATCAGGCGCAAGCCTTATTTTTGGAATCAACCCTCTCCTCTACATCCTCATCACCACTATATGGGACCAAGAAACTGTCACCTCTCACTGGGAGCAGTGCCCCAGCTGCTTGCCTGGTTTCCCTGTCTCCAATCTGGCATCCTTCTAACCCATGCTTTCCAGCGTGAGGCTTCTAGAATGCATATCTAAGCATAACACACACCTGCTTAAAATCCTACAGAGGCTCACTGGTGCCTTCAAAATAAAATCACCTTTACTACATCATTTCTTGCCATTCTCTTTCTGATTCCTCCCCAGCCTCAATATTCTGGTCACACAGAGTAAATGGAGTGGCATTGAGTAGTTAAACAGACAAATGATGATATCCAAAAGATTTGGGCTCAAATCCCAGCCTAGCTTCTCATTATCTTTGGATAACACTAAGTCATGCTACTTAGCCTCTATTTTTCTCAATTCTCAAATAGAAATAACAATGGTGCCTACTGCACAGGGTTTAGATGAGGATTCAGTTAAATAATGAATGTAAGACATTTAGCATGGTACCTTGCACAAAAATAATGGCACCAAAATGTGCCTGTTTATCACTACTTGCAGATCCCTGGGTATGCATTGCTCTCCCATGCTGCTGGGCTGTTGCCCTTGGCATTCTCTGCCTAGAATATGTGTCTTCCTTAATCATCCTGCCCATCAGTTGGGTTTTAAGAATCAGCTCAGACATCTTTTCCTCCGCAGAAGAGCCTCCGCCCCCACCAATCCCCAGGCCTGGACTGGTTTCCCCTCCTCCTCGTTTCCATAGCACTCTCTGCATACCCCTTTCATGTCCTCTAGACATTTTTTTAAAAATAGTTTTTTAGTATCTTCTCTGCCTGCCTGTTTGAACTCTGAGATGCTTATAGAATAGAAACTATACTTTTCACCTATATCTTGTGCCTGGTAAATTGCTAGACATATGGTCAGCACTCAATAAATGCAGAGTGAATCAACGAAAAAAGGAAAGGTTAAATAAATCTTATACTTTATGTCGACATCAGAGTAAGAATATGAATGATATTAGCTGCTTCCTTGTCATAATGTCCAGTTACATGAATTGATGATAAAAAGGTACAGAGACAAAGCAGAGGGGCCTCTAAAGCTGGTGGAAGGTTTATAAGCATCAGCTTCTAGAGTTGGGCAGAGCTGGATGCTGGGTCAGCAAGCGGCAGACTAAGTGTGTGCTTAGGGCAACACAGCAGGGGCGGCCCCTTCTCCCCAAAAGGGAGCGGTTAAACTTTGATGAATTTAGCTACCATTTTACAATCAGGAAATACAGAAATAAGTATTATAATTTTAATATGCACCTACATTTTTTAGAAATTAAAGATGGTAGGGAGATGGAAGAGGGGATCTAGCAACCGTACATAGAAGCTCCCAGGGTCTTACCCAGGTCCTAGGAACATGCCTCATTTCTTTCTGATTTTGCCTCTTCACACTAACGCGGACATTTAGGAATCTCACGTAAATTCCCGGGGATGTGCCACTAAACACTGGGAGCCAACATGAGAAAGAACAGTAGGGGCAGGATTGGAAAGCCAAATCCAGCTTTGCCATTTACTAGCCATGGAGTTGTGAGCACATCGCTTAACCTGTCTGAGCCCTAATTGTCTCAGTCTTAAAGATCAGATAATAATAGTCACTTCGCAAGATTTGTGTGGGATTAATGAGAATGGATGGAGATTTTACTATGAGCACTTTGTGATCAGACCCTGTCTGTTTTGTTCAATTACTGTGTCCTCAGCTCTCAGTGAATACTGGTTGGATAAATCAGCAACCGGCGCACAGCAGGGTCATCATTATGTGTGCAACATTGTCAACTTTTCTAACCTCAAAGGGGTATACAGTAAAGAAAGGCAGACACACGAGACTTCACCTGGGCAAGAACTGTCATAATAATGACTTTCTTCATCTGCCTGCAATTGTGGAGAGGGTGAAAGTGCCCGGTTTCACCCTATTAGAGGGTTTCCCGTTTTAGTTGCTCCTTCATATATGAAAAGGGGCTTTTGTAATGCATTTGACATTTCCCTTTAAAAGTGCAAATTAGCCTCTAATTAGGGAACTATATAAGAACAGACTGACCCTTAACAATTTCTCCAAAACAGAAGCCCCGAAAGCTAAAATACGTTGCTTAGTTTGAGGATGAGCTAAGGTTATTCGAAACGACTTTTTAAAGTGATTTTTTTTTACTAGATTTATTAACCTATTTTTCACTACATAAGAGTTGGAAACCGTATTCTAATCATATAAATCTTCTTCTAGTAGACATTTCAGAATCCACAATATACTCTTATAATATTTTTTTATGAAGAAAAGTGGTCCTTTGGATCATAAGTATACTCTTGAGGTAAGTACATTCAATCCTATGTAAGTACCATGTAAAAGACAGCATTTTATTTACACCTTAGGGAAAGTTTTCCAAAGAATCTAATTTACAAAAGCAATTTACAGACTGAATGTCACTTGGGAAAATTCTCAGAGCTTAACAACAGCAGTGACTTCCTCCTTCCAATTTCCTTCCCAGCTTCAAAGTTGTCTGTTAGAAAAAAATGGAAGGAGTAGGTTTTGTTTAAAAGGATGGGATAACACTTTAAAAATTGGCAATACAAAATCATCTCAAAAAGAAACAAAAACTCAACTGGTAAGTAATTGTGAAGTTTTGCCCTTGACATCTAATTTCTAAGTAATTAGACTTTTTAAATTATTTTAGGTGAACTGCCCATCTTCCAATGGACAAAATTACTTTAGGCTTAAAAGAATTTCCTAACTTCACCGAGTTCTTTTTCATTTTTGCTAATAGAAGTCATTGTATTAGTCAGCTCAGCTTGCCATAACAAAATACAACAGATTAGATATCTTCAACAACAGAAATCAATTTTCTCACAGTTCTGGAGGCTGGAAAGTCCCAGATCAAGGCGCCAGCTGATTTGGTTTCTGGTGAGGGCCCTCTTCTGACTTGTGAACAGTCACCTTCTTGCTGTGCCGTCACATGGCTTTTCCTGTGTGCATGTACTAAGAGACAGCTCTCATGTCTCTTCCTCTTTTTATAATGACACAGCCATATCAGATTAAGTCCCCACTCTTATGAAGTTAATTTGACATATGAATTTTAGGGCAAACACAATTCAGTCCATAACAGTCATTATAATAATCTGAGATAATGAGAAAGAGAGAGAAGACAGAGAGAGAGAGAGAGAGAGAACTAGGTCTTGCACAGGCTCTTCCACTTCTGAACTATGTGACCTCAGGTCAATCATTTAACCTATCTGTGCTTTAGTTTCTTCTGAAAAAGGGAATAATGATAGCACTTACCTTATGGAGAGCTGTGAAGATTGAATGAAATATCTCATGTCTGGCTCAAAATGATTGCTCAATAAAGTTAATTATTAATAAGCAATTTAATAAATCCGTTTGTAGTTCCCTGTGAATATGAGCAAGAGAACAGGACATGCTTTGATGGAACATTTGCGATCGATGGAACATTTAAAAAAAAAAAAAAGAGTGGGAATCATCTCCTCACCCCTAACAATCCAGTCATCTACCAGGTCTTGTGAATTCTAACACATAAATAGTTCCAGAATCCGTATCCCTCCATTTGTCTGCATTTTTGCCCCAAATCATGTCCCAGTACCTCTCTCTGGATCTATTGCCTCCTTCTGGGTCACCATATTTCCTTTCCCTATTAGTGCCACGGTTGGAGCAAAGATCTTGAACATATATAATCCTATTGATTTCCCCTCCTACAAATGTTCAGTGGCCATCATTGATGTTGGGATTGAGTCCGAACATCCTTTATGTTTCTCTCAAGACCCTGCAAAATCCAGTTTCATCTCTCCCCCTGAGCCCACCTTCCAGACACGCACTTGTACATACACATGCACACACACATACATTACTTACCTTCACACGTACACATTTATGTGTGCATATACAGACACGCACATAAACTCAAAAAAGGCAGAAGCCAGTTTCCCTTGCTTTCTTTCCACTGTGTATTAAGCCCCCAACACATTGTAGTGGCTTGGCAAGTATTGTTGAACTAAAATCTGTCAAATGACAAATTGCCATGTTCATTTTGTTCCCTTAACATTTAAAATTCAGCATATCGATATCTTATATAAAAAAGAATATTTAAATTAAATAAGTTACATATTAGTTTTTTTCATGGGAGCGAGGAATGAGGAAAATCTTGTAAACAAAATGTTACAATGTACCAATATACCTTTTTTCCTAGGCTGAACTACAGTGAGCTATTGAACTCTTCTTTCAGAAGCAGCACAAATTTAATATTAATTTTAGCAAAAGATGAAAAATATTAAAGGTGAACAAGGAGAATTCATTTTGTAGCCCATCATTTTCTGCCTCAAAAAGATATTAGCATTCAGTTGATGAGAGGTGGGTAAATGAACACAACCTCTTGTGGGAGGTTGTGTGGCAGCTTGTGTTAAAGTGAGAATGTTGATGTCCTCTGACTTCTAGTTTACTTCTAGGCATCTCTCTGCAGGGATAAGCAGACAACTTCACAGATGCAATTTTATCCCAGATTGTCTAGAAAATGGATTCCAAGGCAAAGTTTGCAAGGTCAAGCTTTATGGGGAGATATGGTCCTGGGGCAGCAAAAAGGATGGAAAAGGGAAACCAGGCAGAAAAGGAAGGAGAAAAAAATAAAACTCTGGCCACTTTGATATAAAATAACACAGCTGGTCACTGAGTCATGCCAGATTCCTCTGGTCAGGCTGTGTGGACCCACTGCACCTGGGAACTCGCCTGGGGTGGGGGAGAGAGGGGAGACAATCCACCTATCATCTCCTTCCCATCCCTGCCTTGCCCTGGTCAGCTTGCCCCCACCACCCCCACCCTTGGCCTATTAAGTACTCCTGTACTTCCAGGTTGTGCTACTTGGCTCATCCAGGCAGTCTGGGGAAGGCAGACCCAACCTACTCCCCACGTAGCCCTCAGCTCTCTGGTCTGAGTTGGGAAGTGGTGGGAGGAGGCAGAACCTCATGGGCCCCCTTGAGTCTGGCTTGGGCTGCAGCTGCCCTGCCAAGCTCTCCCCACATGACTCTTACTTGTAGGGGAGTCTGAGACGGCCCCCAGGGCTAGAAGATAGGCAAGTGCAAAGGCAGCCTCTATGCTCCATTGAGCTCCATTGAGCAAGCCGCTGAGGCTCTGCTGGGCAGGTGGGACCATGAAAACGTGGGCAAGACCATAAATTGGTTCCAATACAGATGTACACTGTACATTTGTGGTAACATGGTTTAAGGACTTCACACTTTTATACAACCCAAATTTTTTATGCATAGGTTATTGGTTCAATAAATTTTGATATATTCAAAATTGTATCAAAATCAGGTTAAAGTCAATCTTTAAAGCATGATTTGATGTATGCAAGTATGTAAAGAGACTGTGACTGTGTGTGTATGAGAGAGAGAGAGAGTGCCTACAGAGATATTGGGAAGAAAGATCACCAAAATACAAAATATCAGTGGCCATTTTATCTGGTTGGTAATATTTTGAGTAACTGTTTACTTTCTTTCTAAATATTTAAAAAAGTTATAATGATTGTGAACTATTTTATAATCTGAAATATTGTGAAGTTATTTATGTTTTTTAAGCATTTTACATTAAGAGAGATGTTTATATAATGATACCATGGCACTTGTTATAAATAAGAAGAGAAGAATTCCATTCTGGGTCTGTCATGCTCTGGTAGGTCCACGGTGACTCTAAAATTTGCTATGTATATCAATACCCCATAACATCACCTATGGGTAGGTATTATTATCACACATGAACCGGTTTAATTAACGGTTCACTCGGAAGCAACAAGGCTGAACCTGGGATATGTCAAAAGCCCACTGTTCAAGGACTTCTATAGATGGGCCTGCACACCACCTTTATAGCCATTTATTTTGACTGCTGCAAACTGGACAGCAGGTATTCCCCACATCAACCTCATCGTTTCCCTTCCCTACACCTAAGCTCAGTATATTCAACTGTCTGCTCTACCCCAGCCCATATCCACACCTGGGGAAACTGAAGTCTTCCTTCAAGTCCCAGCTCATGTGTAATCTCTTCTGTAATACCTCCCCAGATCAATAAACCCATTTTGCAATTTACTGTGGTTCTTAAAATTCAGATCCCTTCTTCAACATCTCAATAGAAAGCCTAATATTAAATATTGTCAATAATCCCAAAGAAAAAATTTAATTTGCTTACATAAAGCATGAATAACTCGATTTGCAGTTCCAAATGAACACATTTATCATTTCATGTGACAGGAACAAATCATGCTTGAAAATGATACTCAGTTGCAAAATGTAACAGTGATGCAATAGAAATATATTCTAAAGCACTAAAGTTGAATAAATAAAATGACATGGTGGTTTTAAAGACTCTTAGACTCTAAAGCTGGCTCTAGCTTCATAGTGCTTTTAGTTCCAAAGCACAGAGCCTAGTACACTCCAGGGTACTCCTCCCAGGGGCAGGGCCACTTCCTGCCGATGCAGACAGAGTGGAAGTGAGAGGCAGATGAGAGGGGCTGGAGTTTAGAACCAGACTTGTCCTCTGGGAATGGAGGCCAATGTGAGGCAGGGTTTGGGTGGGAGAGCGCTGGTTTCCAACACGCTGGTTGAGGTAAGCAGTCGAGAATCTAGGAAGAGGCAGTAGTCAGAGGCCCAAGCAACCAGCGTTATACATCAGAGTTATACATCAAATAACTCTTTCAGTAGTGATAAAACCAATAATAACTTACATTTCTAAAAAGGTCATTGTGCTAGGGCCTATTCAAAGCAAATGCACACCTCAGAACTCATTTAACATTCACCCACTATGAGGTAGGTATTATTATTCACATTTTATTCACAAGGAAATTGAGCCTCAGAAATTTAAATGATCTTCAAATTATTGAGCTTGCAAGAGGCTTGGTGCCAGAGAGATGATTCCGCAGTCACAATGGTTCTGCCATCTCTGCTGGATTGAACGCAGGCCATTGCTTCACCCAAATTTTTAAGTACCATCCCAGAAGCGTATTGGAACTGGCTTTAGGGACCCTTGCCAGGACATAATGTCCAGGCTATTGGGAGAGCTCCTCTACTGACAAAACCTCTAATCCGCTTTCCATTCACACGTCCCAGCTCAGTCGGCAGCCTCAGAATTACTCTTAGATGCACTCACATTCTTCCTGCCGGTACTTGTGTGGCCTCGCCAGTCAGCCCTGCTGAGATTTGACCATTATACTGCCTCAGCAGCCAGTCATTGGCTGTGGGACCCAGGGATGGGGAGAGGTGGCAAGGTGGTTCCCATTAGCCAGGGGTAATCCTCCGGGGAAGGATGCAGCTTTGAGCCAAAGCAGCCAATACCCAAAGCAGCTGTGGACTGGTGCACAGCCTGGTAAAGGGACTTGGGTAGGGCATCAAGGCATATGCCAGAGGCCTTTTCCTGAGTCTGGTACAGCACCTGTATCTCCATGCTGAGTCCAAGATTCAATACCCTGTCTGGAAAAATTGGGATACTGGCCCTCACTTTCCATACACCAGAACCCTGCCATACTGGGACCCAGTGTGTAGCCTGAAGTCTTGCTCTTTAAAGAGGTGAGATAATGTAATAGTTAAGAATATTCTGAGGCAGTTTAGGCAGAGATCAAGAAGTGTATAGAAGTGATCATGCTAGCATGGATTTATTACATAAGACTGGAAGATCCACTAGCTGGCTCCCTTGGAAAGGCCCAAAGAACATCCATTTTTCAAGGCAAAAAGGAATGCTCTGGAAAGAGATACATTGTAATCATTGATAAGCTCAGTAGTGGCTGTCCTCTGTAAGTTGATTGTGGGAGACATTGTTTCAGAACCCGCTCCTTAGTAGCACTGGGAAGGATGGATCTCAGAATAGCAGAAATCAGGCAACAGGATGTAACTATCAGAGACAAGATGGGTGTAATTACTGTAATGCATAATAAGGTCAGAATGGTGGCCAGGGTACCTGATCTTTGAGAGTCTATGGATGGGACTGCAAACTAGTACAACCTCTGTGGAAAGTAATATGGGGATACCTCAAAGAGCTATAAGTAGAACCACCAATCCCATATACATATATACATTATATATATATACTACATATAGTAATAACATTCATCGAGTGTTAATCAGATGGGAGGGGGCACACACACCCTAATGGGTGTGGTGCGTGCCATCTGGGGGATGGACATACTTGAAGCTCTGACTCAGGTGGGCAAGGGCAATATACGTAACCTAAATATTTGTACCCCCGTAATATGCTGAAATAAAAAAAAATTTAAAAAAGAGTCTATGGAGATGGCTCATAAAACATGGTATTCTCAGAGGCAAGACATATGGATACCCAACAGGACACACACACACACATGCACATGCACAGACAAGCTGCCCAAAGGAAAGGCATCATCCCTTATCTGGTTTTCAGACTTAAGATAGTTCTCGGAACTCATGAATTAAGACAGGGGCTAGGTCACCTCGAATAAAGAATCCTACAGTATCATAGCAAGTGCTAATTCCCAATATCCCCCCAAAGGAACCTACAGATATTTACTGTGTAATTGTACACAGGAGATACCCATATCTTTTAAAGGTGCGGTCCTTTTGGGGGACATTGGTGTTGGGTATGCCAATCATCACCTTCCTGGCAAAGGATCAGTTATTGTACCTTATCCCTCCTACCACTAAGAAAGAAGCACAACACCAAATAGACCTCTTTGGGTTTCGGAGGGAGCATATATTTCTTACATAATAGTTGTATATCTTTATATGATATACACGTGATGTTTTGATACAGGCATACAATGTGAATTAATCAAATCAGGGTAATTGAGGTATCCATCACCTCAACCATCAATCATGGTTAGGTGATTGATGGGATTTGTGTTAAGAACATTTCAATTCCACTCGTTGTTGTTTTAAAGTACGCCCTAACTTATTGTTGATTATAGTCACTTTGTTGTGCTATATCAGATATTGTTCATTCTCTCTAATTATCTAACTGTGTTTTTGCACCATCCCCACTGTATCCCCCCTCCCCACTACACTTCCCAGCCTCTAGTAACCATCATTCTACTCTCTCCAAGAGATTAATTGTTTTTAATATTTAGCTCCCACATATACGTGAGAACATACAAGATTTGTCTTTCTGTGCTTGGCTTACTTCACTTAACATAATGTTCTCTAGTCCCAACCATGTTGTTGCAAATGGCAGAATTTCATTATTTTTGTGGCTATATAATATTCCATTGTGTATATGAACCAAAATTTCTTTATCCTTCATCCATTGATGGACACTTAGGTTGATTCCAAATCTTGGCTATTGTGAATAGTGCTGCAATAGACATGGAAGTGCACATAACTTTTCAATATACTGAATTCCCCTCCTTTGGATATATACCCAGGATTGCTGGGTCATATGGTAAGCATATATTTCTTGTGGAAATACTGCTTCCAACTATTCATCAGGTTGTAAGAAAAGCTATCAGTTTTGAGTGGAATTCAGAACAAGTACGTATTCTATAGCAGGTCTAGGCTATAGTATTAATACAAGCAGCCCCGCCAAGTGGGCCATGTGACACAGCAGATTCCACAGCTATCTGTGTGGAATTTCTAGCAAGGCCTAGGAGGAGGATCACATTACTAGACACCTTAGGTTCTGGAAGAAGGCCATGTTGTCTGTTGCAGGGAACTATAGGAAGAATTGAAAAGCATCTTTTGGCATGCTTTACAAGCCCTCGTGGATATTGAGCTTCTGATCATGGGACATTAAGTGACCATTTAGCCAGCAATATCTATCATGAACCGAGCTCTGTCAGACCCATTATATCATACAATCAGCAGAAGTCCATCATAAAAGGCAGGAGGAATATCTGGCATTGGGCTTAAGCATGTCCGGAAGGCAAGACTAATCTACAAGAACAGGTGAGCCATACCCCATACACCCAGCACCGTTGCACCAATACCTCTCCCTCGGCTCATACTATGGCCACATGAGGCTCCCTCAGATCAGATGACAGGGGAGGAAAAAACCCAGGCTTGGTTCACAGATGGCTTAGCTCAGTATGTTCTGCAGGTTGAAAATGGGCTGATGATGAAATGCATCCTAACTCAGGGGTGATCCTGAAAGAGTCATGGTGAGGTGATCTCCTCCCAAGGAACAGAGATTTTGGGGCAGAGAACCTCATTATCTATTTGTGTGGGGAAAAATGTGTCCCCAGTTGAGAATGTACACAGAATCATGGGCAGTGGTGAACGGCATCACTGGCTGGTCAGGGGCCTGGAAGAAGCAAGATGAGAAAATTGGGGACAAGGAGGTCTACGGAAAAGGCACCTGGGTGTGGGTGGTTGCAAAATGTGAGTATCTTCGTATTCCACATCGATGCCCACCAGAAAGCATACGGTGCAGATGAGGCACTGGACAACCAAGGGCACAGGATTGCTTGCCTATTGGCTTCTGTCCTTGCCAGTTCTCACCGATCTAGCTAATGCCACTGCTAAATATCTGACCAATAAGAAAGGGCAATCCTGAGCCCTTGATACAGGCTCCCCCTTTAAGGAGACAAATCAGACAGTTGGTAGCAGGTTGATTACATGGACCCTGTCTACCCTGAAAAGGACAGCAGTTCATCCTGAGGTAGCAGTAGGGGGTTACCTTTTCTTTCCACAATGCTTCAACCAGTACTATCACCAGAGTACTGGGCTTTTCTTTACGAGGTCTTATATGACATTGCCTTGGACCAAGAGACTCACTTTACAGCAAAGGAGGTGCAGCAGTGGGCAAATGATGATGGGATCCACTCCTCCTGCAACATACCAGCTTACAGACACAGTGCCCTTGACAGTGGGGAGCTCTCTTGTTTAGGACCCGGTATATGCCCGAATTCAACACCCATTACATGGTATTGTGTTCCCAATAGATAGAACATATGGATTTGGAAACTAAGGTGCAAAAGTGGAAATATCCCCAGTCACCATCATTCCGCAGTGACCTGCTTAGAAAATTTATGTTTCTTATCACAGGAAGTTTAGGCTCTTTAGGAATAAAGATCCTAGACCCTTTCTGGGAAAACTTTCACCAAAGCACTTAGTAAAAGTCTCCCTAAACGTAAAGCTGTGGCTGCTACCTGTTTGCTTTAGGATCATTGTTCCAATAGACTAGCAAACAAAGAAGTGAGATACTGTGTGGATCACTGTGAGAAGATAGACTGGAATTTTATAAGACAGGCAAGGAGAAATATACTTGGCAAGCTTGTTACCCACTGGCATCTCTGGGTATACTCCCAAGCCCAATTTTAATTAAAATTGGCAAATATAACTATGCCCCCATAAGGGCATGGTAATCAAGGGCTCAGAGCCCTCTGGAATGTGGGTCTAGGGTCCAGGCCAGCCAGCAGACAAGTCATCTAGACCATCAGAAGCATGATCTTGGGGTGAAAGAAATGAAGAATAGTGGGAGAGAAGGGTCATGGTGAATTTCAGTTGCTTCTTCAGGACCAATAGCAATAGCAGGGCTGTAGTTTCTCTCACTAATCCTCTTATTATAAGTTTACCCAGAAATTATGACTAAAAAGAAACCAGAAGAAACGGTGAGTATATTGAGAAAACTTAATGCAAGAAGCAAGTGGATCCGAGCGGGGCAAGGTGGGCTGCAGCAAGCGTTGGTGATGCTCTGCCCAGACCCCCTTTACCAGCTCAGGGCATTGTCCCCCAGGTACTGCAGGTGTTGGCTGCTGACAAAAACCTTTCTGCTGATGAGAGCCACTTCACCTAGAGACATCTCAGCTGTGGACTTGGTCCCCTGTCGAGTGTGGCTCATATCCAATGACTGACTTATTAGACATATAGTAACCTATTCGCTTTACCTCTGGGATGAGAATTGTACTCCTGTGGTCAGGAAATGAGGCTGAGACTACTCCTCAAACCATAGCTCCAACTCCTGTGCTAGTCTGATTTTCTCACTTCCTGACTAGTTTCTCCTGAGAGCAGTTTCGATACAAATTATTTTCACAAATATCTTTTTTCAGACTCTGCTTCTAGGGAACATCACTGAAGATGAGGCACAAGCCCAGTTTTCAAAAAAGTATTAGTACTTTGGTGCTAGACTAATATTGACAGATAATGGAATACTAAACCTCAGATCTCTGGGTTAGGGCTGCTTAATTCTTTTCAGACTTTACTTGAGGGTAGTGCTAGGGACTAGAACAGGACTGAAAATTAATGGGGAGATGTGACAGTGGGAAGTGTCAGAAGCTATGAGGAATGCAAACACTGCGGGCCTGCACTACAAGTTCAAGGCAATCTGGGTTCTCAAGGCAAGTTAGAAATAAACTCTGCAGGTTAGAAAATGTGAGCAGAAGGAAGAGGAAGCTATGCACTTGGGTGAGCTGCCTTCATGAGAGTAATTCTATATTTGGGTCAAAGAAGTCAGGGGGTACTGGTTGTCTTTTCTAAAGACAACACCCCACTCATAACCTCTACTGCATTGAGCCAGGCAGACAATGTCTAACTTCCTAGGGACATCAGTCCCATGGTTATAGATTTCTAGTAATGACACTAAATCAACATTTGCTTAGGGAATGAATGAATCCTAATATCCTCAATGTCAGTGTGCGTATCTGAAGTGCCTGGAGCCTGTTTATCACTATATAGAATATTCATAAAGCATTTTGAGTCTCATGACAGGCTTTTTGCCAGATACAGTTATCTCTCTCTAAAGGATATGGTGAAGATTAATTAGTTAATTTCATAAAATACTTCGGGGATGAAAATTGCTTATAAGAACTAATTATGAATATCACACTGCATGCATACCATAAATTCATACCTCTGAAGTTGAATGGAACTTGTGTTTTTAATTGCTAGCAATAATACTTAATGGAGTTGATATACCATTTCTTTCTTATACTATTTAAGATTATTTTGCAGTTCAAAATGTAGGTTGTGAGCATCATACCACAGAGCCAGCTGAGTCTGGTTGTGCAGCCAGGGAATTAGCACTAACTACTTCTCTTTTGGGGCTCATTGACCACTGCAGACATAGCCTATTATCATTTAAAGTACACTAAGTGTAGCAGAGTTCATATCCTTGCGCTACTGCGTACCAGCTGGGAGACTTTGGGAAAATCAGTAAAACTCTCAGTGCCACAGCATTCTCATCTGCCAAATAACAGGTCATATCCCGTGGAACTAAATGATACAATGCAAGTGTGGACTTAGCAAAGCACCTGACTCATTGTTCGTTCTCAGTAATCATCACACTACCAAGTTGGACTCTCATGACTGGAAGTGCTCAAACAAAATACTTTATATTTGTCTCCCTACTTCACTGGGGGCATTTTTTACTGTGTCATTGCATAAAAATTCTCGGCAGGACTTATAATTTTTCTGCTCATCCTTAGGTCACTTATGTCACAATGCAGTCTCAATTTGGCAGTTAGAAGAACAATTTCCATAGCAATAAATTTGGAAGTAATTCCTTTTCCCAGCTAATGCATGGTTGTGGATGGACTGCTTGTTTTAGAGCATGGACTCTGGCCTTCTAGCCATAAGCCAGGCAATCCAAGCTTCAAACTTGATCATTCAGGCCTGGGAATGGCTTTCCACTCATAGGAACCTGTTTCTAGAGTCACAGAATCTAGCCCTGGAGGCAGGGAATGACTGCCCCCCATTCCCCACCCAGGCATGAAACCTGGCTCCATGCATTTCCACCCTCCAGTGTGGAAATAGACTCTCTGGATGTGGAAACTTACATGCATTCATAGAACATGCCTTCTGTGTATGGACTCAGCCCCTCCAGGCATGAATTCTGTCTTTCCAAGTGTGAAATATGGCCTTCCAGACGTGGAAAGAGGCTCTGCAGTCACTGCAGTCAGATAACCTGCCTTTGTACTATGGTACTATGGTACATGCATGGAACCTGGCACACAAGGAACATCAGGCATGGAGCCTTGACTTTCAGATGTATAACCCAGCCTTCCCAGCATGAAGCATGGACATCCAGTTGTGAAAACTGGCCACGAATCTTGCTATATAATGCAAGATTATACATAAACATATAATTTGTGTATAATGCAAGATTATATACAAACATGAAGTTTGACCTTACAACTAAGGAACTTCTTGGTGTGGAACATGAGCCTAGAGGAATGTAATCTGATCAACCAATTACGGAATCTGCTTTTTAGACTTAATTTAGGTTGTTTAGTTGTGAATTTAGCTTTCCCAAACATAAAATCTGATTTTCCACATAAGACTCAGTCCTACAGGTATGGATTTATTTTCCAGGAGTGGAAAATAGCCCTCTAGGCATGAAATCTGGCCTCCAGGTATAGAATGTGGTCCTTCAGTCATGGAACCCAAACCTCTAGATATGGAATCTGACTTTCCAGACATAGAAAGTAGCTCCAAATGTGAATTCTACTCCTTCAGGCATAAAATTTGGCACTCTAGATGTGGAACCTGGACTTCTACATGTGACTCTTAGACATCTGGGTATGGAATAGATATTGACTATTCAACATAAGAAATCTTGTCAACTTTGCACTACATGTATGTACTCTCCATCTCCAAGCATGGAACTTGGCACTAAAAGCATGAAAACTGACACTCCACGTGTGGAATCTCAATTTCAGAATAAGACACCTGGCTCTGCAAGTGCCAATGTCCAGTCATGGAACCTGGCTCTACAAACATGCAACTTGGCATTCCATGCATGGAATCTGAATCTCCATGTATGAAATATGGCCTTATATGTGGTGAATGTGCTACTTCAAACTTGGAACCTGGCATCTGAGTTACAGATATTGTCTCTCCAGTATATGATTTCATGTCTCCCAGGCATGAAACTTTGCATTACACACATGTATGCTTAATATCCAAACATGAAAACTGGCCTAACAAGCATAGAATTTATGGTACCTTTTGTAGACTCTCAAATCCCAAACATAAAACCTAGTTTTACAAGCCTGGATCGTGACATTTATATATGGAATGTCAATCTCAAAGCATGGAACTTGACTCCACAAGCATGAAACATGACACTCCAGATGTATAACCCTGTGTTTCAGTCATACAAATGTGCTTTCCAAAACTTGGAAACTAGACTCCTAGTCATGGATTCTAGAATTCCCTGTATTTAAAGCATCCAAGCAGGAATCCTGTCTTACAAGCATAAAGGGTGGAGCCACATGTGTGGACTCTCAATCTCCAAACATGGACCATGCCTCATAGTGTGGATCTTGGCAGCCAAAGACATGGAAACCTGTATTTATCTCATAGATTTTAGCTTTCCAGATATTGAATGTGGTTTTCCTGGCATGAAACTTGGAACTCCATGTATGGCATCTCAATCTCCAAGCATGGAACCTGGCCATATAAACACAGAACCTGGCACTTCATACATGGAAACTCAATATCCAAGTGTGACTATGACCTTATAAGTATAAAGATGGCATTCAATGTGTGGAATCCCAATTTCCAGGTATGAAGCTTGGACCTACAAACATGGAAGCGGGCACTTTAAGTGTGGGTTACAAGCGTGAAACATGCCACATTTCGAACCCTGGTATTCCAGATATTGAAAGTGGCATTTCAGTCATAGACATTGCTCTTCAAAACATGGAAATGCTCTCCAAAGCATCATATCTGGCTCATTATGTGTTGTAGGCTGAATTTTGTCACCCCCAAATTCATAAGTTGAGGCTCTAACCCTCAATGTGACTATATTTGGAGATAGGGCCTTTAAGGAGGTAATTAATGTTAAATAAGGCCATAAGGGTGGAGCCCTAAACTGATAGGACTGGTATCCTTATAAGAAGAGGAAGAGACACCAGAGCTCACTCTGTCTGCACGCACACAGAGGAAAGGTCATGTGAGAGCACAGTGAGAAAGCGGCTTTCTGAAAGCCAGGAAGAGAACTCTTACTAGAGGCTGAATTTGCTGGCACTTTCTAGCCTCCAGAACTAGTCTGTTGTCTGTTGGTTTAAATCATCCAGTCTGTGGTATTTTGTGATGGCATTCCCAGCAGACTAATATGCTGTGGCAGAAACCTAAATGTCTAAGCATTATAAGCATGGAACATGACTTAGGTACTTTTAATCTCTGAGCATGAAAGCTGGCATTACAAAAAAGGAACCTGGCATGCCACATAAGGAGTCTCAATCTCTGAGCATGGAATCTGGCCTTCTAAACATGGAACTTGGCACTCCAGTGTGAAATCTCAGATCCAAGGATGAAGTATGGAGGCCCACAAGCATGGAATCTAGCATTCCAAATGTGGAATCTCAATCTCCATGCATGGGACAGACATAGCCTTATGTGTACTGAACCTGGCACTGAAGACGTGGAATTTGGTATTCAAGTCATGTAAATTGGCTTTGCAATATGTGAAACTATGCATAGTATTTTTCACTATATGTATAATATCCAAGCATTAAAATTGGCCCTACAAGCTTGGCACCTCCCACTATCTGTGGAATCTCAATCTGCACACGTGGAATCTGGCCCAACAAGAATTTAATCTGCCATTCTATGTGTGAAATATTAATCTCCAAGCATATACTCTTGCCTTAAAATCATGCAACCTGACAATCTATGTCTGGAATCTAATCATCAAACATGGCATCAGTACCAGAAACATGGTATTGACACTCTATGTGTAGAGTCTCAATCTCCAAGCAAGAACTAAGATCCATATGCATGGTACCTGGCATTTCATGTCTGAAATCTCAAAGTTCATGCATGGAACATTGTCTAATTAAAATGGAAACTAGCATTTCATATGTGGAATCTACGCAAGCATTTTACCTGGCCTGAGAAGCATAAAACCAGGCACTCTATATCTATAATCTCAAAAAGCAAGCATGGAACATAGCCTTATTTGGATGGAACTTGGCACTCCAGACATTGAACATGGGTGTGAGTTATAGCTGTTGGCTTTCCAAGACAGGGAAATTTCACTCCTAGGCATGAAATTTTAAATACATATATTCATTCTTAGCCTCTAATCATGTACTTGTTCCTAAAATCATGGAGAAAATATAATAGCATTTAGTGTATAGAATTTCAAACTCCAAATATGGAACCAGGCCTTAGAAGCATGGAAGTTGGCATGTCATGTGTGAACTGTCAATCTCTAGACATGAAATATGGTCCCAAGAGAATGGAACTTGGTATTCCATATGTGGAATTTTCATCTTCAGGTTGGAGCTTGTCCCTAACAGCATGCAACATGGTACTTCGTGTTGGAATCTTAATCTCCAAATGTATAACTTGGCTTTATATGTTTTAAACCTATCATTCCAGAAAAGAAAGATGAAACCTATCATTCCTGGAATTTGGCTCTCCAAAACATGCAAACTTGTCTCCTAGTATGGAATTTATTACTACCCAAATGGATTCTAAACCTGCAAGCATGGAACCTTTCTTAGCATGTATGAAATATAAATTTTCATGTAGGGAACATGGACCAACAATGGTGGAATCAGACACTCCATATGTAGATTTTAAATCTCCAAATATGGTACTTGACCACAGAAGTGTGGATTATGGCACCTAGGCATGTAAAGTTCCTTGTCACTCATAGGCCCTCAAGCATGAAACTTGATATTCCAAGTGTGGAATCTCCATGCTCCCTGTATTGAACATAACTCTTCAAACAGGAAATCTGGATCTCAATGGGTGGAATCCCAGAGTGCAAGCATGGAATATGGCCTGACATGTGTAGGACCTGGCAGCCCAGACATAGAAACTGGTGTTTCAATCATAGTATTTGGCTGTGCAAGTCATGGAACCCAATTTTCTAGGCATGCTACCTATCACACCATATATGAAACCTAACACTACAAGCATGGATGGAAACTGGCTTCTATATGTGGAATTTTAATCCCCAGGCCTGGAAATTAGCCCTACAAACAAGGAACCTGGTATCCTGTGGGAGGAAACTCTATCTCCAAGCTTGCAACCTTACCCTATAAGCATGGAACATGGCATGCTATGTGTGGAATCTCAATCTCTAAGAATGGAACCTGGCCTTACAAGCATAATATCTCACGTGTGAAATTCTAATCCTTAAACATGGACCATTTCCTTCATGTGAGAAACCTGGCACTCAGGACACAGAACTTGACATTTCAGTCAGAGAGACTGGCACCCCAAGATGTAGAACCTGGTTTTCTAGGCAGTGAACCTGACACTCCAAGTGTGAACTCTCAATCTCCAAGCATGAAGGCTGGCCCCACAAGAATGGAACCAGCACTGTATGTGTGGAATCTCATTCTCCAAGTATGAAACATGGTCTTACAAATGTGGAATATTGCAATTCAAACTTTGTGCCCAGTGTCTGAGCCATAAAAGGACCAAAATTAGGACCTAGGTCTCCCAGGCTTGGAATTTGGCACTTCTTGTATGAAATCTAGACTATCAGTCATAGATTTAGTTCTAGGTATGAGTTCTTCCTGTCCAGGAATAAAATTTGGTTATCCACATGAGACTTAGCTCTACCACCTTGAAATCTAAACTTCCTGCAGTGGAACCTAACCATCTAAGGTTGAACATTGGCCCTCTGTGTTGAACATAGTTATTTAAACAAGGATGCTGACCCTTCAAGTATGGAATTTTATTTTACACTCATTAAAAGTGCATCAAAATGTAAATCCTGCCTTTCTAGACAAAAAATCATTCCCACAGAATCATTCATTCTAGAACTCCACATGGAATCTGTGATTCAATATGTGGATCAGAGCTTCTATCCATTAAATTAGGCCTTCAAGGCAAACCATAACTTCCCACTTGCTTGATATCCCTTTCTCCAGGCTTGGAAAATAGCCTTCTAGTGGTGGAATCTGAATTTAAGGGACACCATCTACTCTACCAATGATGAAACATGATCATCTAGCCATGAAATACCTAATCTTGACTTCTCATCAAGAAACAAGGCCTTTCAGTCTTGATATTTGACTCTAGACATGGAATCTGATTTTCCATGTTTGGAACTAGCCATCTACGGGTAAAACCTGGGTTTTTGAGTGTGGAAATGTAGTTCTCCAGGCATTGAATTTGGCCCTCCATTTATAGAACTGTGTTTCAAGGTAAGGAACATGCCCCTGCCAGTGTGGAATCTCAATCTCTAAATATGGAAACTTATAAGCATGGAACTTGGCACTTTCCATGTGAAGTCTCAAATTCCACACATAGAACATGATTCCACAAATATGGCACATGGCATACTACATGTGGAAGCTCAATCTCCAAGCATATTACATGGCTTTACAAGTGTGAAGACTGTAACTCCACATAAGATAACAGGCATTTGAGTCATAGTTTCCAAGATATGGATACTGGCTTTACAAACAAGGAACCTTGCCCTTTGTGTACATAATCTCATTTTTAAAACATGGAACATGATACTACAAGTGTTCAAACTGGAAATTCAAGCATGGTACCTGAATTTCAGTTATAGATGTTGTGCTATATAAATAAAAGATGACCTCTGTGTATTGGGCCCTTTGTTTGCTCACTGCAGCCTGAGAACCATTAGCTCAAAAGCCCACTGGTGTTACACTTAAATTTTTGCACATTTAATTATTTGAAAAATATCCCCAAGCAGGCAAATTTTTGGCCATTTAGTCTACCTGCTTTGCATACCCCATGCAACTATACCTAGTATCTGGCAGCCATTGATAAGATAGAGTCTTATGGTTAGAAGGCCCCAAGCTGCTGCTGCTCTTAGGAGCCTTCTGGCCCAGAGACTCTCCCCCATGCTGCTGAATGAACATCACCTAGAGCTCCATAAGCTCCCTCTTCAATCCCCTAACCCCAGGTTTCTTTGCTTTCCTCTTCTTCTGGAGGATGGCCTCTGGATGAACTCATGCTGTAGGAACTTCCCCTCTATGCAATCCTATCCAAGCACCACACAATAAAGCTCGTGTGTTACTGCCTCTTGTGGTCATAACTCTTTCCTTGATTAGCCCCAAATCCCTTAAACTAACCCCCTACATGTTGCCACTCTAAGTTTTAGAAACTGGCTTCCCAGGCATGAAACCTGACAGCTCATATATGGAATCTCCATCTCTAAGCATGGAACTTAGCCTTACAACCATGGAGTCTGCCATTCCATGTGTGAAATATCACTCACCAAGAATGGAATATGGTCTCCTTGACCTAGAAATGAGGATTCCACATAAGGAATGCAATCTCCAAGCATGGAACCTGGCTATACATGTAAGGAGCTAACACTCAGTGTGTGAAATCTGTACTTTCATATATTGATTTAGGTGTTCTGTATGTGAATCTTGCCTTTCCAGGCATAAAATCTGGTTCTTCCTATGAAACCTAGCCCTAAAGGCATAAATTTTGACCCAGCTGTCATAAAACCTAGCCCCCTAAGCATGTACATTGGCCCTCCAGCTGTTTAATGTGGCTCTCCAAATATGGATCCTGGCCCTTCAGGTGTAAAGTCTGATTTTGCAGGCATGGTAGAAGCATCCTACAGATATGAATCCTGCCTCTCCAAGCAGACACACTTAACTTAGGTGTAGAACCTGAGCTCCTGTGTACAGATCATGGCCTTCTAGGAATGGAATAGTCTGTTCAGACATGCCATGACTTACTACCTGTGTGAAGTTTCTCTTTCCAAGCTTGGAGCCTAGCTTTCTGGGGTGGAACCTGAACCTCAAGGCGTGTTATCTGGCCAACCAGGTATGGAACAGAGTTGTCTAGGTCTGCACTCTGGCCTTCCGAATATCTAATCTGGACTTCTGGGAATGAAACAAGACCTTTCAGTCTTGATACTTGATCTCTTGTTATGGAATCTGACTCTCAATGTCTGGAAGTTGGCCATCTGTGGATAAAATCTAGCTTTCTGAGTACGACAAAAACATCCTCCAGGCATTGACCTTGGCTCTTAATTTATAGAACTATACTTCCAGGCATGGAACATGGTATCCCGTGTGTAGAATTTCAACCTCCAAACATGGAATGCTACTTTTAGACTCTACCCTTCAATGTATGGAATCTCAATCTCCAAGTAAGCATGGAACCTGGCCCAAAAAGCATGAGAACTGGCACTCATGTTTAATACTACAATTTCCAAGCATGGAATATGGCCTTGCAAATGTAGAACCTGACACTCCAGACATGGAAGCTGGCATTTCAGTCATAGAAGTTACCTTTCCCAGACATGGAACCTGATCTCCCCCACTTGGAAAGTGGGACTCCATGCATGAAATATAACCTTTCAATCATGGAATTTTCCACCCAACATTGGATACTGCCCATTCAGGCATAGAATATGATCTACAAGTTTGGTTTCTAGCCTCGATGACATAGAAACAAGCCCATAATACATGAAAAATTCCTTTCTAGAGAGATAGATATGTAGATACATAGATAAATGGATGAACAAAATAGGCATAGTTTTGTGGATTTCTTTGAAAAAATTTTTCTAAGTGTCTTATTAAAAGACTTAAATAAGCTAACTCTTGTAATGCTTTTAGAACAATGCCTGGTTCATAGTAAACACTAGGAAAAACACTAGGTGGCAGTGTTATTGCTGTTACTACTACTGTTTTTTTTTTTATTCATTTATTCTTTCATTCAGAGAATGTTTAACATATATAGGGTTGCAGCACATATTTGTTCTTTTTATTAAGCAATAAAAATCCTCATTCACTTGTGTGAATGAAGTTTTTTTTTTTTTTTTTTAAAGACAGGGTCTTGCTCTGTGGCCCAGGCTGGAGTGCAGTGGCATGATCTTAGCGCACTGAAGTCTTGAACTCCTAGGCTCAAGTGATCCTCCTCCCTCAGCCTCCTGAGTAGCTAGGATTACAGGTGAACACCACCACACTCAGCTAATTTTTTTTTTTTTTTTTTTTGTAGAGACTGGGTCTCGCTATGTTGCCCACACTGGTCTTGAACTCCTGGACTCAAGTGATCCTCCTGTCTCAGCCTCCCAAAGTGTTGGCATGAGCCACCACACCTGGCTGTGAATGAAATTTTTAATGAACTTTAATAAGAACTTTTTTTTCCATTTTTATGTATAGCTATTAAAGTGGGACTCATACAAGAAACTTCATTATAAATTATTTTTAGAAACTGCTATCAGGATAATATATAGGGCTAAAGTAGGTGTGGGGAAAGTGAGGCCTTCATACACGTCTAAGAAAGCCTTTGTAGAAAGCCATTTGATGATAAGTGGAAAAGGCTTTGAAATTCCAATCTTCTGACCAATCATCCTGCTTCTAGGATAAATTCTAGGAATTTTTGCTAAGGAAATAGGCATGTGAGCAAAGATATACGTAAAACAATCCTCATCACAGAACTGCTTATTATACTAAAACACTGGAAACAACTTACTTATCTAACAGTATGGGATTAATGAAATAAATCATGGTACCTGCTGCACTGGACACTATGCTGCCATTAAATAATTATACAGAACAATTTTAACCCCAAAATGTCCATTGCATGTTGTTAAATGAAAGTGGCAGTTGGTATAGCAGTTTATATATTAATAGCTGATCCCATCAGAAGTACTGATACCCAGGCACCAAGATGTTGCTGACAGTTGTCTCTGGATCATGAGATTTGAATAGTTTTAATTTAATTTTGTGTGTATGGGTGTTATTTTTTTCTGCAGTTATTATGTAATTTAAAAGGAAGGAGAAATTTGCACAGGGAAAAACATGCTTCCTTTTCTCAGAAAAACAGAGGATTATATAACGTAGATCCTCATTTATAATGAAATCCTTTAAGGAAGTCCATGGCCTAGTGTGTATGATTTTCCATTGCTATAACTCTTATGCCATCTTCTGGTCTAAATACAATTCAACTACTTGGGGAAGTCTAGCATCCGCAGTTAGCACTGTCATACTATTTCAGAAACTTTATTCATCCTGTTTATGATTCAGATATCTCTTTGCATATCAAATATAAAAATTTAAGTTGGCAACTTAAAAGTTTTTGATCAGATAAAGCAAGTTTTAGTGTAGCAGGAAGAGAACATTGGCAAACCTTCTCAAAATGTAACTTCAGAAATAGATCGAAATAAATATATTCTTGAATAAATCTACATAAACCTAAAATACAGCATTAATGCAGTTCTAAATATTGATTTAGATACATTACAGAAAAAGCATAGCACTTGGAGTCAAAAAGTTTAGATTTGAATGTCATCTCTGCCATTAGTTCATTATGTAATCTTCGTAAACTCACTTGCCTTTTTATTTACTTATTTCATTCCTGTTAAATGAAGATAATATCTGCTTTTCTCAACTACCTCTCTTTCCCTTCCTTATTTTTGAACTTCTAAATCCCTATAAATCAGTATATATTGTTGTCTGCACACTAAGGATATAAGTGATTTTAGTTCAGAAAAAATAAGCCCATAGCTTTCCAGGATAGAAAAGAAAATAGCTGTTCAGAGTGGCTTGATAATCTCAAATTAAAAAAATATATATATGCTACCACTCCACGTATTCTGAGCTACAAGGGATGAGAGTTAGTAAAACAACATTCTCTGACTGAGCACATATGAGGAATAATCACAGACCTGAAGAAAATAAAACTCCAAAAGCACCAAAATTGAATGAAAGAGATGTTGTGGAGACCTAAGAAGATACAATTTTGATGTTTAGGTTCACAAATCAGAGTGAAACATCACTTGTTTCCTGGTGATCATTTTCAAAGCTAAAGCCTGCAAGGATAGCAGCTCGCAGTTCCCAGCTCTGTGTCTGGCACTGAGTGACACTTATCCCCAGCTGCTAACTGCTACTCGACACTACTTTCCCCTGTGAACTGCGGAGTGTTTTGCCCCTTGTTCCTGGCATCCCCTGTTGCCTCAGCTGGGATAACTGTCATTCTCCATTTATTTTGTAGCGTGTGTGATAATTGCTCAATATATGTTCACTGGCCCAGTCACCACCACCACTCATCAGCTTTGGAATAGGCACCTATGCTTTGAGTCACCACTGAATCCCCAGAACCCAGTGCAGTGCTTGGAACATAGTAGATGCTCAGCAAATACTTTTGAACCAATGACTGAATGAATGTAAAGAGTAAAGGAAGAGGAGGTTAAAAAAAAAAAAAAGACAGAAAAGAGGAAAGAGCTTCTGCATTCAATTCATACAATATCTTTCGGTTGGCCACAATACTGCAAATGTCCTGTTTCAACTCTTTTTATGGATGAAATAAGACAATTTTTCTTTAAAAAAAAAAAGCAAATTTTTTTTTCCAGGGAGAAATTTAAAAGTATAAAAATTACAAAAAATAATTACCCACTTCCAGAATTAATCCCCATAATATCTTGGCATGATTGTTGCCATTGTGTTCTATGTGCATATGCTTTAAAAAAATAAGTTCTATATAAGCATACTGTTCTTTTCTTTCTAAAATTTCTTAGAAATACATAATTATTAAAGTAATATATATTTATTAGCTGAATTTAAGAAAGCAATTACTTTAGGTCTGTGGTGACCCTTGGTAACTTATGGACCTATATTCTACAACATCAGCTTCTGTATATAACATTATAGCCACGACACTCCAATGAAAAGTCATAATAGCAGCACTCAATTGTCAAGAAAAGTTTAATCTGTGATCTACATTCTGTCTTCTATGGTGGGAAAGGGTGTAAAAAACTTTGTAGGGAATAGTCAATAAAAATAGTTAACTATTAACCTTCAGATTTTATCTAAAAACTGTTTAGGAGCAATTCACTTCTTCACTGTATCATATTTATAACTGAAGTTGTGCCCTTTACATTTTTATATAGAGAGGAAAGTAGTGACTTATTCAATATCCTGCCAAAAAGTTGATGTTGGCTCTACTCACTGCTTGTTTGACTGAAATAAACATTTACCTCACACATGTTAATTAGGATGTTTCACTGAACTGATCAGTGTTTGGCTAATTGCCAAAACATTTTAAAACTCTGTAACTTTAGCCAGAGGTGGTAGCATCCTGTGTCACTTCCCTGGGGTCTTGAAAGGCAATGATTATGGTCCATCTGGCCTTGGTGCTGACAGGGTAGATGTTCTGGTCCACTTGACCAGGAGTAACCCAAGTGACCTTCAACTTCTCATGGATAAGTGTCTAGTAAATTGTGGCAAACTATTTTTTTTTAAAGTTTCCAAAATCTGATGTTATAAATATTTTGTTAATAATTTAACTTGTCTACATTTTTTAAAAAAAATAGCTCAACTTTTATCTGTTACTAGTTTTACAATCTTTCTGATGCCTTGCACTATGGATTAGCAATAACTCATCGATGCATTACCTCAGAATACTGTTAGTTGCACTTACCGTAATGAGAATAATCTGCACAATTTAAGATTTGACTTTTAAAATTATTTTTGCTTATGCCTTCATGGAAGCTTTCTTTTCAGAAAGGCATTTTTGAAAACACAGTAGCTGACACTCTATATTTTATAATGTACAGGTATATCCTATTTCAATAGTGAGTATCTTCTTATATCATTATTCTCTTTTAAAATATTTTATTACATAGATAAAAGATGCTTTCCTCCAGCTATTGCCGAATACCTTCTAATAAGAAGACTATAGATCAGGATATATTCTTCTGTCTCATAATCAAAATATGTGAGGGAAATTGACTTAAAATTGCATTATTTTTATTGGCCTCTCTAAGTTAAAGGATATACGAAAATGTTTATTTTAAAAATTCTCTGTTAATATCAGTGCAGTCTCATTTCTATCATTCAGAGAAAGAACGAGCATCTGTGTCTCTATTTAAGACATCATTTCACAAAGTGTGACAATTTAGAATAGGGTCATATAATAAGGGACCCTGACAAGAGAAGGGAATTAGTCCTGGTTGCCCTAAACATACAGTGAAGAGAGGGTGCGTGTGGCTATTTGATCCATTTTATTACCCTCCTTTAGGTCAACTTCACTCATCCCAATTTCCCAAAAGCTATTCTCCATACCTGTCTTCTGACCAATGGCCATTCCTGCACTGATTAATTTCCCTGCCCTGACATTCTCCAGGGTATCAGAGCAACTAAGAACAGTCCCCTGTTTGTGATGAGCTCCTATAATAGTAGCTACATCATGAGGAAGCAGTATAGACATATATTTGAATGACAGTTTGGGAAAAAATAAGCTAGATTGAGCAGTACCCTCTAGTAAAACTAAGTATATTGGCCTGTGTGTAATTTGGCTAACTGAGATCCACTTTTTTTTTTTTTTTGACTGGACCCCTGCCCTGATTCTGCAGCACTGCCCCAGGCATCTGGGTCAAAGAACAGAGCCTTCCTCTCTCTCAAAGCAATCAGGGCCCAGAGCAGATTAGCAGCCACTAGCAACAGGACCCTGGACTGAATACTGTGTTGATGATATAAGCCCTTTTACATTGGAGAAAATGAACACACGAAAAAAGAAAGCCACCATGTGTTTTTGTTTTCACAAACCCTTTAAGCATGATACCAACTCACATTATCCAGAAATGGGGATACAGTCATAAATCACACAATGAACATGGCTAGAATCTTCTTCACCACCACAGCACTGGACTGCGCCAGGGCTGGTAAAGCCGACACAGGCAGGACTGGGGTGCCGAGCACGGCCCCAGACATTGCTGGCCCACCTCTCAGGAGCTGGATTCGGTGCCACAGTCCACGTAGCCACTGGCTGAGATCCTATTCTAACCTGAGGGACTTCCCTGAAACATTTTCCTTCATGGCTAGGAGCACTGCCATGGCCCACAAGCCCTCCTGACTCAGTTTGCATAGATTCTGGATAATAGCATCAGGCAAGACTGCGTCTGTGTTTCCTCTCCCCTCCCAACCGTGCAGTACAATTGATTTCCTGCTGGTTGTGCTCGCTCTCTGCTTCTTAACTCTCAATATCCTCAACCCCAGGCTTGGCCAAATGAGTCAACCACATAAAGAAGCTTAAGTACAAGTCTCTATTTTGAATTGTAACTTTCCATTCTCCCTTCTCCCATCTGGGTCCTAGAATGCTGTCCTGCAAGCTCACATCTTCCAAACAGGAGACTGGAGCATTCCTCCCTAAGGCCAAAAGAAAGCTGTTCTATAGATCACAAAGGAGGAATTCTCCTCTTGAAATAGCCCGTTAGAAATATCAACCAGACCAAAGCACTCATACAAGGATCACACAGCTTTGTAGTGCCTCAATCCTAAACACGAACAGTATCTGAATGTCAATTAATACGGAAAGAAAGCCTCAGGCATGAAATGCCAGAATAAAGAAGGAAAAAAAAGAAGAAAAAACTTTCAGAAAATACTAATAATTTGGGGAACAGGAAAAAAGAAAAAACTAAGAAAACTTCTATAGTTAATACCTTCAGAGAGATAAGATATTAAATCCATGGAACAGTATGCAATTAAAAAAAGAAGTATTAACATCCCAGATGTTAAAAATATGCAGAAAGCAGATGTTTCATAAAGAGATGGATGATAAAGTGGTCAATGTCCCAGAAAGTATTAATAAAAGGAACAGGTTATAGAAGAAAAAAGTAAAAAAAAAAAAAAAAATAGATTAGTCCAAGAGAGTCAAAATCCAAATAATAAGAATTCCAGAAAAACAGAATGGGGCCTCTAAAGGGAAGAAAAAATTTCAAGAAAACCTCTCAGAAACAAAGAACACATTTCTAGCTTTGACAGGGCCTGATGATGCCTTGCACTGAGAGTAAAAATAGGCCCAGTCCACGGCCTTTTATGGTGAAATAATGAGAGTAAAGAGACCACTGGGTTAGAAAAAGATCCTAAAAGCTTCAAAACTACAAAAATTTAATTTTTGTTTTTAAATTTAAGAACCAAAATGGCATCAGACTTCTCAAGAAGAACACTGAAAACCAAAAGGCAACTTGGTAGTGTCTCCAAAATTCTGAGGGAAAACCCTTTGCAACCTAGACTTGTATACTCAGTCATCCACAGGGCGTAGGGAGAAAAAAATTCGATAAGTATGATGGTTAATTTTATGTGTCAACTTGGCTGGGCCATGGAGCACAGATATGTGGTCAATCATTATATGGATATCTCTTTGAGAGTGTTTTTGTATGAGATCAACAATTAAATCCTTATGCTTTAGGTAAAGCAGATTACCCTCCATACTGTGGGTGGGCCCATCCAAGAAGTTGAAAGCTTGAATAGAACAAAAAGACCGACCTCCTGGAACAAGAGGTAATTCTATAACTGACAGGTAACCAGCCAGCCAGCCTTTGGACTGGAAAGGTAACAGTGGCTGTTTCCTGAGCCTCCAGCCTGCTGGTCTACCCTGCACATTTTGGACTTGCCAGCTTCTATGATCACATGAGCCAATTCCTTAAAATGAATCTCTTTCTCTATATATGTGTGTGTGTGTGTGTGTGTGTGTGTGTGTACGCATATCCGATTAGTTCTGTTTCTCTCGAGAACCCTGACTAATACAATAAGCAATGTATCAAAAACTTCACCTTCCATGTACTCTGCTATGGTTTGAATGTGTCCCTCAAAATTCATGTGTTGGAAACTTAACTCTCAATGCAACAGTTTTAAGAGGTGGGACTTTTAAGAGGTGATTAGGTTAGGAGGGCTTGCCCTCATGAATGAATTCCTATAGTTACCTCAGGAGTTGGTTCCTTATTGCAAGAGGAGGTTTGTGGTCAAAGTGAGTTTAGCTCTCCCTCTCTTTCTCTCTCTCACCATGTGATGCCTTCTGCCGTGTTATCGCACAGCAAGAAAGCCCTCCTCACCAGATGTAGGGCCCTCAACCCTGTACTTCCCAACCTCCAGAACTATAGGAAATAAATCTCTGTTCTTTATAAATTACTCAGTCTCAGGTATTCTGATATAGCAGCACAAAATGGACTAAAACATACCCTTTCTTGGAAAATCACTAAAGAACATGCTTCACCAAAACAGCAGACTAAACAAAGAAAGAGAAAGACATTGTATCCGGGGCACAGGGGAATTCCAAGCCTGAAGGAGAAGGAGGAGCCCGTGGTGAGACAGCTGTACAACAAGCCCGAGGACAATCGGTGCGCCAGGGGCAGGACCTGTGAGAGCTTCAGAGAGGATGTCTAAGACAGAGAGAGCGAGCAAGAAAGAGAGGCAGGGAAGGAGGAAGAAACACATAGACAAAGGAACCTTTGACTGCTTTGAGAGGTGAGCAGTTTGGGGACAAATCAATGATACATAGGAAGTAAGCAACTGAAAAAAAGGATAACAGTTATTATATCTTGTGAGAATACAGAAAGTAATGTAAGAAAGTATATGTAATCATAATACCCTACACATTAATAGTTCAGTTGTGATAAGGCAGACACCAAATTGTGACAGTACCAAAACTTATGACTGATAAATTAGGAAAACAGGGGAGAAGGGAGTGTATGTTTAGCTAAATTATAATCTTTCAGGATAGGAAATCAACAAATAGTAAAATTTAGAAAATCAAGCAATATTGGTATGACCATTTTTTTTTTTTAAAGAAAAATGAAGGCAAATACTAGAAAAAATAGCGGACTAAAGTGAAAGCAATCGCCTCCTAGGAGTATGAACTGAGTATCTATAGGTGTGGGATAGAAAATAGCCTATTTAAAATATAAGCCTTACAGAAATATTTTATCTTTTAAAATATATACATGTGCAATTTTTATAAAAATAGAGTTCACACATAAAAAATAAAATTAATTGGAAAAATAAGAAAAAAACTTAATTTTTATTACATATGCTGCCAAAGTATCATCTTGTAGAGACAGTCTGTTTTTCTCTTCCTTTTTGGCCCAATTTTAAATTCTTTAACCTTAAATGAAATGTTTAGGTTCAGAGGAAAGAACATAAATTTTAAAATATTTTTTATGAAACAAGAGCAATAAGTTATTGCATCAGCATTCCTATAAATTAAATGGATATTACATATATGCTTCTTTATTCATTGACTGTTTGAATTTAGCAACCAGAGATTTTTTTTTTTTTTAAAGTGGACAATGAGTGGCCCACTCGTCAGATTTAACTTGTCAATGTAATTTACATGGCTTGCCTGGTTTTCTAAAAATTTTAAAAAATTAGTACCTGCATTTAAAATGTGGAAGATGTAGCATAAAAATTTTAACCTTTGGATTCCCTCAGAAAATTGTAGGATTTGACTACTTTGGGCCCTCATTCCCACAGGGCCACATTGGCAGAAGTTGAATAAGGAACTAGTTAAATTAAGATTCATCCAAACACAGCCATAAAAAAGGAGGAATCGCTTTATGAACTGAAATGAATATGTACATGTACAACATACATTAATAAATTAAAGAAACCTCCAAAGATACAGATTATTGCATGTAGTAGGAAAATATGTTTATATTATATATATACACTAAAATGCACAGAATAGCTCTGTAAGCATACACAAGCAATTGGAATTGTGTCAAGGCAGGACATGGTGTCTAGGGGACAGAAAGAAGGGAGATTTTTTTCACTTTTTGTGACTGGTGAATATTGAACTAGGTAAATACATACATCTTCAGAAATTAAAAGTAATTTTAAAAATTCAGAATTTCTTAGCCCTGGAAATATAAACTTGTATAAATAATATATGAATATATATAAAACTCTAGAAATATAAATTTATCTCTATGTAGTATATATTCATATGAATATATTAGCTCTTCTCCTTTTGATAGAATGTTTTATTCTGATACCATCATTAGATGGAGTCATCTAATGATGAGATGATACAATGTTAATTCTTTCTTACCCTTAAAAACATCAACCCTAAAAATTCTCAAATCTTTCACTAAGATTTCTCATGGTTATTTTCTTGGGGGGGGGATGTTTATATGCATTGCTGAGGTTTCTTCTATGCCTGCAAAATTATATCACTCAAAGAAAGAAATGTTAGAGACACCACATTACCAAATCTGCAGTGTCAATGCCTGAGAGTTAAAAATTCCTAACTGCAAAGACAAATATAAGTCTGTTTCATAATTCAGTGAATGATTCTTTAAATATTTCCTCTACTTGAATGATTCCATTATTATACCAGATTACCAATTTGTTCCCACTTGTATTTGCTATATTGATATCTAGAAAGAGTCTGATTGAGAAGCTCAAAAACGTCTTACAGAACAATGACCTCAGTTTTCTTCTGCTGATTTTTAACCACTTTCTAATCCTTTTGCTCTTTCATTTCAATTCTGTTGAACTGGAACTCTCACGTATCTCAAAGGTGAGTGAGTAGCTGCGTTGGACCTTCTGTGCCTACTGATTTGTCTTATTTTATACAGACAAGCCCAGAAGCTGGGCAGAAATGGGAGCATGCACACAAGTACTTTCCAGATGCCAATGCCAGCAACCTGCTCAGTGAACTTGACTACTACCACAGCACTCAAGAGAAGCCAATGCAAGTATCAAGGACAGTGCTAGAACATGAAGCCAGAGAGTCTGTTTTGGCAGAAGACTTGGGCTTCATTGAGAGAAGAAGGGAAAGAAGAAAGGATGCTAAAGAGTTTTATTTTCAACCCGTTCTCTGATTTGTTTGTTCTTTGTAGCAAGACTGAGATTTCTATTTATAGCTTTTATTCCCTTTGTGTCACAGTTGACTTCCTATTAAAAGACGTCAAAGAATAAAGCAATATCTGAATGGGGCATGATTTTTTAAACTACTAAAATGACAGTGATGATAGCTATACTAATTTTCTGGATCTTTTAGGTTGGTAGCATATTTTTCTTGATGAAAAGGGCAATATTATCATAATAGGATTTTTTAACATAAAAACTGTTTTATTTTTATATACTGTTGTGGAGAATGACTAATATTTTAAAAATTCATATGATCGGTGAGTAGGAACAGTAAGGCAGAGCCAAACACAGACGCTTGGTGCAGTTAAATGCGTTTATAGTGTCTTTTGAAATCAAAATTGTAAAGGAGCTGTGTGAGCATATAGAAGCCATTAAAGTAGGGTAAGTCATTAAAAATGATTAAGACTGATATCTTTTTCCTACCTCTTACCCACTTAACTTTTCTGGCGGCTAAGCTGCTATCTAGTAAACTGTTGCTTTAGACTAATACACTTTCTGAGTCCCAGATGGAAGGGGGTATAGCATAGAGGTTAATTTATAATGTGGGTTCAGGAGAAAAAAATTGTCAAGATTGTCCAAATTCGAATCCTAGCATGACCATTTATTAGCTCCGGGATCGTGAGAAAGATCCTCATCCTCTCTGGGGCTGAGTTTCTTTATATGTGAAGCACGGATGATTAATAGTACTACCTAATAGATTTATTAGGAGGATTAAGTATAACAACAACTAAAAGAATTTAAAATGGTGTCTGGTACATTGCAAGCACTTAATACATATTGGCCGTAATTATTATTACAGCTGGACCCAAAAGAGTTTGTTAATTTTCATGGTGTACTTGACAAAAAAGATAAGCCCAACTTCCCACCTCCTGAAGGGAAGAACAGAGAAGATCAAGCTGTCATAATGTTAACATCCTGCTTTTCAACAACCCTGATAGGATAACAGTCCCATGGGCAGCTGTTGGGGGTGATAAAATTCTAGTGTCAGAGTTTCTATGGCAAAGATCTCTTCTGCAGGAGGGTTGTTGATTTTTCTCCTTTCACAGATGTTGCTTCCATGTACACCAGCAAATTTTGGTTATCTTGATTTTGCAATAGCATGAAAAGTCCAGAGCTATTGTGTAATACATGGTAGTAATCAAGAAAAGTTATGATTTTATAGATTAACCGGTTTTACTCATTGTTAGGGTGGGAGCCATGTTCTCTTGAGATTTTCTAGATCCTAAACAGAAGCCAAACTAACTTGGATTTCATTTGGCCACATAATTTTTATGTTCTAGCATCTCTCTCCTTTAATTCTGGAACTCTTATTTCACGTGTATTAGAACTTTTAATATTGTCCCACATGTCTCTGAGGTGCAGTTCATATTTTTTCAATCTTTTTGTTCTTCTCATCAGATTATTTCTAATAGTCTATGGACTTTTTTCTGTACCCTGCTGTTAAGTCCTGCCAGCAATTTTTTCATGTCACATAATGCATTTTTCAGTCCTAGAATTTCCTTATTGAGCACTTACTGGCTGCCAGGAGTGACTCTAAATGTTTTGCTTACACATTAAGCTGCTTAATTATTATAGCATTCCTCACTCTCTGTCACTCCCTTACTCACCCAGAACAACCTCTAGTCCTGCATTCATGGTAAATGCCCTATACAGGTTTACCATTTATTTAAATCTCTTATACTGTATTTTTACTGTACCTTTTCTGTTTAGATATATTTAGATACACATATACTTACCATTGTGTTACAGTTGCCCACAGTATTCAGTATGGTAACATGCTATACAGGTTTGCAGCCTACGAACAATAGGCCAATAGACCATATAGTGTAGGTACGTAGTGGGCTATATCATCTAGGTTTGTGTGAGCACACTCTTTGGTGTTTACACAATGACAAAATTGCCTAATGATGCATTTCTCAGAATGTACCCCCATTGTTAAGCAATACATGACCAGAAATTCTTTTTTCTTTTGTTTAGAGTTTGTAGTCACTATCATAGAAGAGAGCTGGTCTAGTGGGAGTGATTCCTCCATTACCAGAAGACAAAAGTCTACTTTCACTTTGTCATCAGCTTTCCTAACAATTTTCAGATAGGTTAATGTCATCGTTCTGTCAAATTTATCCAAATCTATATGCATCCCTCTCTTTAAGATTTGTCTATATATTTAAAAATTTAAAAAGATAAGAGTACTTAGGAAGAACATCATATAAGAGCTGAAAGTTTACTTTGTCCTTTAAAAAAGTTACTCATTGTCCTTTGCACTGCAGGACTGCCACTTACAAGTCCTTTAACTTGTCCAGGACCATGTTTTATATATTATACGATTGTAAGGATTCTCCAATATTTATTTTCTATTACTTTATTTTTTATTTACCTTAATGTCAAAGAACAAACCGTTATTGTGTGAATGCAAAATCTTGTTGTCTAGGTAGCTTTAATGATATATTTTAGGAATCAGCAGACTTTTTCTTAAAAGACCTCAGAGTGAGTATTTTAGGCTTTGTGGACCATAACGACTACATTGCAACTATTCAACTCTGCCATGGTAGCATGTGTGCAGCCATGGACCTGTCATAAATGAAACAGGCAGGGCTGTGTTCCAATGAAACCTTGTTTATAAAAATACGCCGTGGGCTAGATTTGGCCTTTGGGCCTTATTTTTTGACCCCTGATATGTCAGTTATTATGTTGTTCTTTTTTGCATTTTTCTAAGAATGATTGGATTTATTCAAGAGGAAAGGAGATTATTCTCTGTCTCTTGAATAAAACTATCCCACCTTCCAAGCTTATTAAAATATACCTGATAATCATAAAGATTTTATGGATCATTAACATATTACAACCTCTTTCAATAGCTTAGATACTATACAATTAAAAAAGTTAAAGGAATTTATATTTATTTGACATCAAGGCAGATCAATTCTTCAGATGAAAGTATTTGTTAGAAAAGAGTTCCTTTGTATGGATTATAGTATTCATACTGAAGCCAGACATTGAAGAAATTACCATGAAATACAATGCAATTCTCATGCATATGAAAGTTTTATTTAAAATGTAACAATTTCACCTACCAAATCCTAATGTAGATTCCCTTTCACAAACTTCGCAAGAATAAACACAAAGGAATTGAAAACAACTTTTTACTTTTATTGTATACCTATATAGAGAACCATCATGAAAGATTCTAAGTGTATAAAACAAAATTGCGGTGCCATAGGGAACAATGGAGAGGAGAAATCTAACTTAAAAAGAAACCATCCCTTCACTCTGAAAGAGGATTTTTTTTTTTTCCTCTTGAAACTTAAATCCTTCCACAGGCTTGGACACCACAGCTGTGAACTCCTAATTTTAAGGACTCTTGGCAAGTGGGTTTCTCCAGCTGTGAGATGGCCTGCCAATATTTGGAGAATAAGAGAGTAAGGTAGGGGGTAACTAAAAATAACAGATTTTTGTATTATTTGCCCCATCCTTATTTACCTAACTGAATCTCTCATTACTGCCTATTTTACATACTTTACCTCTTCTAGATGTTTCCTTCCTATTCTTTGCCCATTTCGTTTATTCATAAGCTTATAGGTGCTGTTTTCTCTTGCTTAGAATGCTCCACAATCAGTATATTTCACTTTCTGTAGTACCTCAGGTACTCCCAATCTTCTAAACCGATCCAATCGACTCATAATTCTACTTTGTTAACAATTTGTGTAGTTAATGCTAATTATTTCAAATATGAGCCTTATTAACACTGAAAAACTTCATAGACCCCACATGACAGCAGTTGTACTGGTATGCTTTGATTGAGAAGATAATATCCATTGATAAGTAAATTAGTGGGACCCCATGAAATACCTCTGCTTTCCCTCAGGGTCCTGGATCCACAAGTTGGAAGGTAAGTTTGAACACTTATGTCACAGATTTCTTTTTTAGTGTTTTCTTGTGAATATGTAATTTCTCAATTAGATATTATTTTCATAAAAATAATAACTATGTTTTGAACTACTTTATCACCTATATTACCAATAGGGTATAGATACTTATTTTTTATTTGCAGGACAAGGAAATAAATGACTTAATTCAACTGAATTTCTTGTACTGCTTATTGCATTAAGAGGCAAATAAAGACATTATATATATATATACCTGTGTGGGTTCATGCACATATGTGTGTGTATATATTGCTAAGTAGTAATGCATTCAACTGGTAATGTTACATGGGCCAAAATACTTTGTAGAAGTTAAAATAATAGGTAACTCTACAGACGTGAAGAAAGGAGCCCCTTGATAAGGCACCAGAATAATAAACCCCTGTCAATGCTCTTCAAATTTTATAATGCATACGAATCACTTAAAAATCTTCTTAAAAAGAAGATTCTGATTCAGTCAGAATGGAATAGGACTGAAAAATTCTCAGGTGATGATGATGATGCTGGTCTGTGGACCACACATTGAGTAGCAAGGTGCTAGTCCACTTAGATTCAGGAAACTTCATTTCCAAAGTACCTAAACAGAGTTCTTTCTTGAGACAACAGGGAAAAACAATGGCAAGAATCAAATTCCAGAATTGGTATCAGTATAGATTTAATTAATAGTGTTTTAGTTAACTATTGAGATATCCAGTTGATGTCTTCCAATCACTGAGTGGTTTTGATTAGCATCCTAGCCCTCTTCAGCATTCCTTTTGCATTGTCTTCTGTTGAGAATTTTTGCAACTTTTTTGAGTTGCATGTGGTTCTCCCTGGCTACAGGGGCCCACAAATTATAAATGCATTATTTAATGAATAATTATCATAAAACAAAGTCTTTCTGCACTTACTTGTGAATTGTCCATAACTATTGCTGCTGTAGCCACTATCCTGCTTTACATTTCTTCCTTTTTCATTGTACTGACAGATTCCAAATAACAGCATAAATCTTACCTTTCAGCAGGTAATATCATTTTTGCCTACATAAGAAATGACTTCCCTCTCTCTCTCTGTGAGAAAGGAGGAATAATAAATTTGCTCTATGATTTTGGATAGGAAAGATTAGCTTCTGAGATGCATTTTGGAAAATTATCACCCCTCAAAACCCAAATATACCCTTCTCACATTGACTCCTCACTTCTACTTTAAAATATTCAGGTGAAATCAAATACCCCTTAGTAGAGCTGCTGATTGTAAGGGAACTGGCAGAGGAAAGCAGTTATCTCATCTCAGTCCTCCAGATGAGGTGTGAATTCTCCTCTGGTTTAACTCTCTGTTGATTGGATATCTCTTTAGCATCTTTCCTGTTCATATTCACAATTAGCTTACTTACTCATATAACACAATCTCTGAGCATTTGGCAGGGACAAGAGGCATCTTTCATATGCCTTCACACAACACACTGTGGTTTATAGTGTGGACCCCACTTTCTATTTTGTGTTGAAGTTTTCTGCTAATTACACATTTACTCCCAAATATACCATACCATGCCATGTTATACCATACCATTTCAAGCAAGGGCAGGAATAATTTTATATTAATATTTACCTTTGAATGTGCAGTCTATAGGCACAGCATAGTTTTGGAGATATCAGGGTGAGAGTCTGCCCTTGGTTCTTGGTGTGCTCTTGGCCGAAGAATGGTCAGACACACCAAAGTGTCAAGTCCAGACTATTGTCCTGGTCCTCTGACTCCTTTCTTGGAAAAATCACCACTAAGGCCAATACTATGGAGTAACCTCAGGCAGGGAGCGGTTTCACAAGAGCAGCTCTTTACTGTAGAACAAAACAGGTCTTTCTCCGTGAGTACAGAGAGACAGACCAGCTCACTCACTCACTGACCCACTCACTTCCTCACTTCTAGGATTGTTTCCTTTTATTAGCCCAGTCTGGAGGAGAGCTCTTGGGAGGTGTATGTACGATATTATCAAATGATCAACAGGTGTCTTCAAAATTCCATCTTCTTGTAGGGGCTCCCTCTAAGAAAGCCCACCTGGGTGGGATGGTGAACTACAATGCACATTCAAGCTAATGGCATATTAATTACTCTTAGGTTACTGTAGGTCACTTTCTAAATCTTATATGCCTGGGCTGGGGAATTCTTAGATTGGTAGAACAGTCTCTCCTTCCCCAGGTGTAGCAGTTGCTCGGGATAGGATTAAGGGTGGGGCAGCACGGAACCAGAGTGGCTGCCCTTATCCTTCTTCCCAGGTGGAGAAATTGCTCAAAACAGCACCAAAGCAGGGCACCCTTGTCCCTAGTAGAGCTGGAGATCCTAACTATCTACCTACTCCTTAATGTAGTTCTGTTATAATTTCACATTGCTGTAAGATTACTTTTCTGTTTCCCACACAAGACCATGAGTATTTGACATGTTTTCTGGTACAGAATATCTGCTCAATAAATATCTCAAAATTATTCATGTGATTGTCCAGTCCATTTTAGCAACTTACTATTAATATACCACATTTAATGTGTCTTATCATTCTTGGTCAAAAATAAATGTCTCATTCTAATTTGTACATTTATCTAAGCAGCTTCTGAGTAAGGACCCATAGCAGAAATTTATCTCAGCTATAAGTATCGGGAACAGCTGTGCATCTCCTAAACAATTGGTTTGTTTGTGAATCTACAAACAATGGTTTGTGGTGCTGTGAATCTTGAAACGGATTGTATTTCCCTCTTTGATTTGGCACTAAAAGAAATTCAGAGTCAAATGTGTGGTTTACTTCTAAATATACTACAGAAACTTATCATAAAGATTTTTATAGACTAATCTTGGCTTATTTCATGTTCTACTATTATTTTCTCTTTTACCAGATATTCTTATCTTTTCTATATTTATGTACCTTTGTAAGAAATATCAACTTTGAAAATATATGAAATTAATGAATGATATTTAATTAATCTTCACAAATTGAAATGCTCCATGTTGTGATATTCAATCCTTTTTATCCTAATCCTGGTGAGAAAAATATTATGAACAATATAATCAATTTCCCACATCTTTGAATTATTCATAATGTGTGTTTAAGCCTTTGTCAGTGAACTGATTTCTGAATATGAATATTCATTTTACAATAATTAGTTAAGTTGCATCTATATTTTGTATGAGTTTTTCTAAATGTATCATATTTTACAATAAAAAAGTTTTCATAGCTAATATTACTAAGCAGATGTAAAATTAATTATAAGTATAATCCTAGAGAGGTATATAAACAGATTTAGAAATTATGAAAGGATATATTCAGCATGGTCAAGTAGGTAATTTGCACCAATTCCACAGTTAAGAACAACTAAAAAAGTTGGACAATTGTTTTCAAAAATACGAGAGCATCGGAGAGCTACAAAGGTGGAAATGAATCCCTGGACCAAAAGCCAGGAGAAGAAAACCCAGAAAAACAAACCTGATATTTGGACCATTTTTCTCCAGGAACAGTAGTTAATTCTACAAGAGATGTTCAGAGACTGAGAAGGTAAACCGAACTTTCAACAGCATTCTGTGTTTAGAAGGGTAAAAATTAGAATGTAGAGTCTTTAAAAAAGAGGGGGGACCCTGGAAAACCCAGGTTTTAGGCTGAGGCCCCCTACAAGGGCCACAACTAAGGATCGAGGGCAAACTGAAATAGCCCAGCTCTCATAAGGACTGATGCTCAGTTTTGAATCACCTTTATCCCTCACGGATTAAGGTCATCTGGTATTGCTTCTGTTCCAACATATCTGCCAGAAACAAAATGTAAATCTTATTTGGGATGAAGATAACTTTATTTTAGACCTCAAATTACCTCTATAATTTTTCAAATACAACAACTGGCACTGAGTTGAAAAGATCAGGCACACAGAGAGAAAAAACTATGTTATGGGAACCCAGAAAAACAATAGACAATGTAACAGATGCTCAGATCACCCAGATAGTGACATTTCAGACACAGACACACACTGTTTAAAGCATAGATAATAACAATGCATTGTGGGGTTTAAATCATATGGAAAAGTCAAATATATGACAAAAATAGCACAAAGTACAGCAAGAGTATAACCAAAGTATAATTTAGAAGGCCCTTACATTATCATAGATCGTGAAAAGTTAAGGATACGTATTAAAATAACTAGAGAAACCACTAAAAATAAAAGAGCTGCAAATGAAAATTCAAAGGAGGAAATAAAACAAAATATTTAAAAAGTTGATTAGTCAAAAAGAAGGTAGAAAAGAATAATAGAGTCTAAACAAAGGTAAACAAACAGAAAACAAGAAGCAAGGTGATTTTTTAAAACCCAAACATATTGATAATCATATTGTAGGAAAATGAACTAGATATTCCCATTAAAAAGCAGGGATTATTAGGGCAGAAAAAAAAAAAACGATGTCCAATGATATGCTTTTTACAAGGAAGCTCATTAAATATAAAGACAGATTTATTAAAAGCAAAATGTGAGGAATATAGTAAACATAAGAAAGTAGTTACATTAATACGGCAATGTAGATGTCAAGAAAAGGAGTACGGCCAGAGACATCATCATTACATGATGATAAAAGGGCATATTCATTAAAAAGACATATCACTTCTATGTCAAGAGTCAGCAAAGACAGCCTGTGAGCTAAATCTGGTCTGCTACCTCTTTCTTTTTTTAATGAAGTTTGATGAGAATGCAGCCATGCTTATTTGATCATATACTGTTATGTCTGCTTTAGTGCTACCAAGGAAGAGTTAGGTTGTAACAGAGACTTTATGACTACTAAAACCTAAAATATTTACACTTTGGTCATTTATATTTTTAAAATGCCAACCTTGCTACATGTATGCAAACTAATAACTGAGCTTCCAAATGTAAGAATAAAGAAATTGACATAACTAAAGGAAAAAATAAACAAGTCCAACTATTTAGTAATTAGGCAACACATTTATAAATAATCCATAAATTAAGGAAAGAAATAAAAGAGAAATTAGAAGATAGTATAAAATAAAATGATAATAAAAACACAACATACAAAATTTGTGGGCTGTCACTAAAGCAGTACTTAAAAATACATTTTACATTTAAATCCTTTTATTAGAAAAGAATAATTGCTGAAAATTAATTATCCAATATTTTACCTTAAGAAACTAGAAAAAGATGGCAAATTAAACCCAAAGTAAGTTGAGAAAATAATAAACAGCATAAATCAATGATATAGACAATAAACAAAAGAGAGAAAATAAATAAAAGTGGCTTTTATGAAATGATTAATAAAATTGATAAACTCCTACTTGAACTGGACACAGAAGAAATAGAAAATCGGAATAACATCTATATAAGAAATTGTAAAAAAAAAATCAATATTAAAAACTGTTCATCAAAAGATCCTATTAAGAAAATAAATGGGCAATCCATAGGCTTGGAGAAAATATTTGCAATACATATATCTGACAAAACACTTGTATCCAGAAAATATAAAGTTCAATTACTATTGAACTTAGTATAAGAGACAAAAAACATACGAAATAAATGTGAAAAAAACAATTCACAAAGGAAGATATACAAATAGCAATAACTACATGAGAAAATGCTCCATGTCATTCACCATGGGGAAAATTCATGTGAACATAAATTAGACTTAAAATATTTAAAAACTACATTTCAGAGAGAAAACAAAATGGCCCAGAATAAAATAACAAATAACGAGCTAAAAAAAAAAAAGTCAGAAAAGTAGTGATAGAGAAAAGAAAAAGAGGATTGAATATATGTATAATTAGAGTTCCTAAAAGTGAAAAAAATAGTAACAAACAGATCTAATACTTAGAGCTCTAATTCAAGAAAATTTTGTGGATATAAAGGAAGACCTGAATCTATGTATTGAAAGAGCTAAGCAGCCCTCAATCCAAACTGCTAAATATTGCTTGAATTTATTAACTCCTTCCTATCTTCACTGCTATTACCTTAAGGTCAGGCCCTCATCGTGCTCTGCCAGGATCACTGCAGCCTCTGCACTGGTGTCCCTGTCTCATCTTGCTACTCCTTCTTGACTGCAGCCAATATGTGCCTTTGAAAACGGTGAATCGGATTATGCCTTCACTGCTTCTAAGCCCTTTAAATAACACTTATTGCCCATGGTTCCAAGCCCTTAGTAGGGCTTAAAAGCCCTTTGTGACCTAGCCCTAGCTTACCTGTCCACCCTGCAATTACCCCCATCTCTTACAGCATCTCTCCCACTCTTCTTCCATTGCTTTTTCACAATGTGTATTTCACTGGGCTACAGGCTCTTGGAGGGCAGTAACCATACTCACTCACAGTAGTCTCCTAGCACCTAGCATAGGGTCTATAACATGGTAGCAGTGTTGGCAAACAAAAAAGGATGTCTAGTTGAAGTTAAATATCAGATAAACAATGACCAACATTTTAATATAAGTAGGTACCAAGTATTGCATGGAGCATACATATACTAAACATTTATTCATTGTTTATCTGACATTCAAACTTAATTGGATGACCTGTATTGCTGTTTGCTAAATCTGACATCCTGCAAGGTAGGCATCCAGGAAATACTTCATAAATAACAGAATTCTGGATATAGCATGAAGTGAATTAAATAGCATGGAGGGCAAAGGTTCATGAATCACAAATTAAATTGCCATTAAAAATTGATTGTTATGTGACTATTTTATTACTTCCAAAGAGAAGCAGAATAGAGAGATTGTGCATTTCATAGTCATTGCTTTAGTTTTTAGTCTTTTTTTAAAAAAAGTGACGTCTCAATATGAATAGTGTTTATATATATAAAGAAGAGAAGTTTTAGAATTTGTTCCAATTATATTTTCCAGCTCTGTTCACTGTACAACATCAGGTGGAAGAAAGATTACTCTAATATGGAAAATCTCACTTTCAAAAGTAGGTTCTGGGAATGATTAAGCCCCCAGGATGCCGAAGAATGGGATATGTCATAAGGATTAAAAACAATACCATTTCTTGGCAGCCTCTGACCGCTGAAATGTACCCGTCCTGTCTGCTGAAGTTCTAAATCCACTATGCCTTCAGGAGACAGTGGAGCCATAAAAATGAGGGCAAGGACTTTAAGCAAAAAATAGGGAATTTAGCACACTCAGTGGAGGAACTTTGTCATTCTTTTAAAAGATAAAATGGAAATGTGAATTCCAATTTATCAGCAATGACATGTGTTGGTATTATTACCCTGAATTTTCAAAAAGAAGTCCATTGACCATTGCTGTGCTAAGCTATCTGTGTTTCAGTGTAATGCAAAAATGAAGAATTTGATCTTTGGCATTAAATACATGAGCTCAGCCACTAATTAAGTATGTGTGATAGACTGTATTTCCCAAAGATAGCTATAATGGTAACTTTAATCCTACATTTTCTTTTGTGATGTGAGTTTGCCACAACCGCAGCATAAGGTGGAGTTCACTTCTCCAGCTCCTAAATCTGAGCAGGTCCTGTAACTGCTTTGCCAATAGAATATGGTAGAAGTGACGCTATGCCAGTTGGGGGCATTGCCCTTAACTGGCCTGGCATCCATGCTTCCTGCCTTATGGATGCCAGTCGCCATTTAAAGAGTACAAATACTGTGAGATCACCATGCTGTGAGAAGCCCAAGCCATGGGCTGTGGGGGAGGAGACACCATGTGGAGAATGAGAGAGGCCAAGAAGACAGAGGTGCCAGACGTGACGAAGAAGCTTCTCGAAAGTGGCTCCTGCAGTCCCAGCTGCCCTAGCTGATACCATGTGAATCAGAGACAAAATACCCAGCCAGGCTCTTCCTGAATTCCTAATCCCCAAAAACATGAGTAAAATAAGACCACTGTTTTAAGTCACAAGTTTAGGGTTAGTTTGTTATGCAGTAATAGATTACCAAAATAATGTGTGACGTTGGGTCATGTATTTAATTCTTCTGAGCCTCAACATTGTAGTCTAGTGAACACAACTTCAAACTGTACAGTCATCACCGACCTTATCATTATGTTAGCTCTTAAAAGATGGAAAATAAATTATTAGATGGAGTACTGTTTGTAAATATACTTTTGTCATTGCAGGTTACTGGGTTTTAGAATTTTGTGTTGAAATCCTTATTTTGTCATTTGCCAATCATGTAGCATTGGGCAAGTCACATGATTTCTCTCTAAGATTCCACATATTTGTCTTTATTTTTTTTATTTTTTTTATTTCATCTTATTGTTATGGGGGATACAGAATTGCAGGTTACATACGTTGCCCATGTACCGCCTTTCCCCCCAAGTCAGAGCTCTAGGCGTGTCTGATCCCCAGGTAGTGCGCATTGCACCCATCATGTAGGTATATATCCCTCCCTTCCCCACCCCCCCTTCCCGAGTCAGCACCTTCAAGCGTTACCATTCCCCAAAGGGTGCGCAATGCACTCATTATTTGTCTTTAAAATAGGAAGGCTATTGTATTTATTCAACAGGTTGTGACGAGAATTTAATGAGATAATAATGTAAGTTACTTAACACAGTACTCAATACATTAATGATAGTAACTGCAATTAGGGATATAACTTATGAAATAACTCCATAAAACTTCAAACACTCTAACTTGAAAGATCACTTGTCAAAATAATAGCTGAACTTATATTGAAATCATTTTATATTTTCCTATGATCAATTTTTATTAAACATATTTTAGGTAGAATTATAAATTATGAATTGATATCCTGACACCTAAAATGCTAACACTAAATATGTAAATGCTCCTTATGCTTGCAGACTGCTGTATAATTTAAAAATATTTCCAATTATATTACCTTAGTTTGACCTCACAACTCTGCAGTGGATATCAGGGCAATATTTCTCACCCAATTTACAGACAAGAAAACTAGGCCAATAAGTATATATGACTACAAAGTGCAAGAGGTAGAATTAGGACGTATGTTCTCATTTTGTTTTCTTTATTATTAGTCACTAGAGAAATAATGAAAACTTTCTTTCCTAATCTACCTATAAATATTCTATCTATTCTAGGTCGATTTCTAATGCTATCTTGTTATCAGATTCTCTGCCTATGTCCCCAGTTCAGAAGAGACCTCCCTCCTGAAGTCCTACACTTCTTTGGTGATACCCCTCATGACATTTGACATTGCATGATAGACATGTATGTCTGGGTTAACAAATGCCTGGGGGAAGTGCTACGGTGGAAGGGGCCAGACTCCTCTCCCTTCAAGGCTGCACACTCTTATGAGGACAAGAGGCAGGTCTGTTTTCTCCCTGCTGTTCACTGGGCACCTAGCACAGTGTAGGTATCCAGCGAACACAGAGTGAAAGACTAAATGGAAGGAGGGAATGTGCAACAGAGCTTGGGATTTCAATTCTTAGAATGGAAATAGAAAAAGCAAGTTCCAAGAAAGAAGTAGCCCAAGAGTGTGAACATAAAAATCTGGGAGATCTCTCAGCATGAATTAATGGACAGGGTTATGGAGTAAAAGCCAGCCCAGGTTGAGAGTGTGCCAGCCAGAGGGCTAGTCAAGGCGAGGCATCTCTGGGAGCTGCTAGAACCAAGAAGTGGGAAAAAAATTGGGGGTATGAACATGATGCCCAGCACAGTTCAGGCAAAGAAGTATCCAGAACCAAGACCACACTGGGAATTTAGTTCACAGGCTAGAGTGACATTCAATGGAGCAAACTCACCTTCACAGGACTCCTCCCAAAGTCAAACACTGTATTTTTATTCTAATCATATAATTCACGACAGAGGGTGGAGAGTGCCCAAATTCCTCTTTATTTTCAACAATGTCTTGCTTTGATTAGAATCTCAATTATTGTTTGAATAAATAAATGAGTGATGGAAAAAACTCTTATTTTGGGACAACTACAATTGTTTAAAAAGAAACTTGATAGAATCAATTGGAGATTGAGTGTTAACAAAACATTCACAGTAAGAAGAGTTTATGGGCTGTGTGACTGTGATGTTTTTAGCTACACTGAGTTAGTATCTATGTAATGACTTTTTAGAAGCAGAGACAGAAACAAACATCTAGGGGAGAAATTAGAACGAAGCTCCAAATAAAAATTTATGATGAATTTTAAATGTGCCTGACTCAGGAAAAATTTTACATATAGAAATTTTAATGAAGGAAATTGTTTTATGAAAATAGATTTTAATGGCAGCATTTTGTAATAACAAAAGTATTAAATATTCAAAAATACATATTTATTACATGAATTATTACTTATTCAAACAACTAAATATGATGCCCAAGATATATTATATATTTGACTGAGAGAGATGGTCATCATTTATTTTAGAATGACTAAAGGGCGATTATATAATTTATGTATAAATGTAGATAGAAAAATGTCTCAAAGAATTTAGATTCTAACATTGTAATGCAAATGAGCACTGCATTATACCAAATAATTAACCAAATCAGTTTGTGTTTTTGCATTATTTTTAAAGGTTTAATTTTTAATGTTGCTTTGCAACATTAAAATGCAATTAGTGTTTATTTCCAATTTGTAGATTTGTGGAGTTTTCTTTCTTTCTTTTTGAGTCTGCATTCTAATTCTTCTACAATGAACACACAGTACTTATGTAATAAAAAATGATCAAAGTTAAAATAACCCAAACAATGGTGTGCTTGGATTGTGCTTATGCTGCAAGATTCAAGATGAGATACATTTTCCATTTCCAGGATTCATGAAAGCAAAGCAACATTAAAAATTAACTTTTAAAAATAATGCAAAACTACAAACTGATTTGGTTAATTATTTGGTGTAATGCAATGCTCATTTGCATTACCAGGTTAGGACCTGAATTAGAAATGAAATTTTATTTAATGAATATGACTTTTCTTCTCTATTCATACATTTTATGGTACTGTAAAGGATTATATCAGGAACAAATGCATGGTTTGGAGGGAAGTGATATGAAAAGGAATATAGATTACTTTCTCACAGGAAAACAAGAAAAAATTCCTCTTCAGAGTTCAGGAATGTTATCAAATTGAGTAAATGGATTAAATTTTCTCAGCATCCACTGTGAGCTAAATATTTTATAAACATTTATAAATTATATTATAAATTATAAATATTATAAATTATTATATTATTTATAAATTATTATATTATATTTATATCTTTTAATTATTATAACAACTTTCTGAAGTGGATATTTTTCTTCCTGCTTTACAAAGGAGGAGAACAAAGTTCAGAACTTCTTTATTCCAGAATCCAGGCTGAAGGAGCAGTTTTTCTTTGGTAGATGCCATCCTAAGGGCAGAAGGAAAAGAGAGAGATAGTGGAACTATCTGATAGCTCTTAAAACTTCTGCTCAGACATCCCATACGTTTTTTCACTCCTATTCCATTGACCAACCCAAGTCATGTGGTCAAGCCCAATATAAATGGAAGGGGACGTATATTCCTCCCATAGGGAAGACGCTGCTGCAAGTTGCATAGCAATGCTCAGGATTATACTCTTCGTTTAGGGAGGAAAGAGAAAAATTAGGAAAAAAATAATACAATTTATGATACAGTCTTGGTGTGTTTAAAAGCAGAGTGTGTTTCTGATCTCTTAAGTTGCCATCTCATCAGGGAACTTAATTTGGGCTCCAACATCTTGAAATGCATGACTCCAATCTGGACATAGCCTGTATTTATCACCCTCTGATGAATTAAAAAGCTTAGAGCCCTGTCTTGTCTGCTAACCAAACTGACCGTGAAACCACAATCTCGAAAGTTTCTTTGTTTACCTTTATAGTCCCACAAGTACCTGTTTAAAATTAAACTTCTAAGTAGAACATCATGTTTTCCTTTTATCATCTTCAGAGATTTTTACGGACTGTATAAAATGGTACAAGTTATGATGATAAAGTTAATATCCTGTTCCCATACCCACATCCACCTACCCACCCCTGGGGAGAAAGAACTGAAATAGAACTTTTTATATCATTGATGAGTTTTAAGCTAATGGCTCTTGCTCAAAAGAGCTGTTCTGGGAACTTGCTTCAGAATGGACTTAGAGCCAGCGTGCCAGGCACAGGTGAAAAATCAGTCTCACAATTGTATAAATATGGAGCACATACATTTATACAGCTAGATTTTTTCTTTTTTCCCTTTTTGCTCTTTTTGGCTTATCATTAAAATATACTTATTAGATAATTTCTATGTGTCTGTCACAGGGTAATCCCTTGTTCTTTGAGCTTCTAGGCTTTAAACCTCAAAGTGCTGGCCCGGACTGAGAGGCCTCAGACACAGGACCTTCTGCGCTACTTTGGGTTGGGCTGCCAGAGGAAAGGCCTGACAATGAGCAGGCTGACTGAGGCCAATCCTTCTGAATGTCGCTTGCTCCATAGTTGCATGCCGATTTGGGTCCCAGAGGACCATATAGAGAAATCACCAGAAGTCGTTATCCTGAAGTAAAGCCCTCTATACACCCCAAATAGGAATCTTTGATTGTAGAGTACATCAACTGGGAGATGAAATATACATTACAAAATTGTTATCTGCCTTACAAAGATTTGTTATGAGGGCTTTACTTTTTTAAAAAATCTATTTACTTTTTAAATGGTAATGCATGCATGAGGCACAAAAATAAAAAAAACACAGGGGAGTTTTATAGTGAAGACTAAGTGTTCTACCTTTGTTCTCCAGCTATCCAGAGCCCCTCCCAGAAAAGCAACCACAGTTATCATTTCCTTGTGTAGCCTTCCAGAGATATTCTATGCGCATGCATGCACATTTTCTGCTTGAATTTTCTCTTCTTTTGTTCTTTCCTTCCTTCCTTTCTTCCTTTTTCCTTTTAGGAAATGGTAGCTGTTCTGCACTTTACAGTGTGTCTTGGAAAATGTTCCTTTTCCCCACATAATGGAGTTGCTTTACTCATTCTAACTGTGAAAAAGACTAGTGTTAAATGTGGAGACTAAGGACCAAATTGCCTGGGTGCAAATCCCAATTCCATCACTTATTAGCTCTGAAACCTTAGGCAAATTACTTAACCTCTCTGTTCTTCAGTTTCCTTGTCTGTAAAATAGGGATGATGGTTGTTCTTAATAGGGGCATTATAATAATTAAACAATTTAACGTGTAAACAAAGCATTTAAAGTCACCCCTGACATGGAGTAAGTGCTCAGTAAGGTCACTTATTATCATTATTACTATTAAGTATTCGTGCATATAGAAGTACCATAGTGTATTGAGTCAATTCCCTCTTAATAGATAAGTAGGTTATTTCTAATCTTTAAATGTATAGTGTTCAATGAAGTATTCAATGAAGATTTATATTTAGAAGACTTCAAATAAATGCCTCAGGGTGCTTGAATTACGTGTGCAGACAGGCATAGAGAATGAGAAATAAAATATTAATTTACATTTGGATAGCCCTTTATATCTTGAAATGGTGTTTATATGCCTTAATCTCTTTTGAAGCTTAGAACACATAGTGATTCTATCTACTTCTCTCCATCTTCGCCACCACCACCACCCTTCCAAAGTGCCATCAGTGTATCCTCAGGACACAGAGATGGCACATAGTAGGTATAAATTAGAACGTATTGAATATGGCACATAGTGGGTGTAAAAGAAAGTGTATTGAGTGACTGAACAAATGAATGACGATGGGATAACATAGATAGATGGGTGGATAGATAGATTAGGAAACAGAGATCAAAAAGTGGTAAACAATTACTAAGGTCTTATGGTTGGGAAATGCTGAAGCCAGATCTCAAGTCTGCACCTCTGACACGCCCCTGGTGACAACAGTTCACTGCCTTAACTAGTAGTTAGAGCCACTAACAATTGAAGATCAACAGAAGAGGAGGTAAACCTCCCCTCTTACCTGCTTATTATTGAGACCAATGGAACAATAATATTCTCTTTATAAGATTTCCTTTGAAAGAAACTTTTCCAGGAAGTCTATATTTGTGTGTGTATTACAAGGGCAAGTCTTGTAATTCAGAAAACTGCTTCAAAGTCAAATAACTCGATTATGTTTTCTTCAGAGTCTTTAGAAGGGAAATTCTAATATGTGATGATACATTGAGGGAAGAATAGATACTGAAAAGAAATTTATATAATTAAAATATGAAATATGGATATCAAGGTAATTGCTGAATGGGTGGATTTGCAGAGTGTATTATTCATTTTTTTTTTTTTAAATGCTTACAGAACTCAAGGATGAGCAAGTGCGTGTTCTGAAAGTTAATTAGGATATCCTGTGAGGAGCCTCTGGAATGGCCAAAACATAAAAACCAGGGATGCCTGAATAGCTAAGGTAGGACCATGATATTTCTGAGTATTTACTTCCTCACCCTGAGGTTCAATGCTCACCGCCTGGCGTGGTGCAACTCTGCACCTGGTAAACACAAGGGTGCCAGGTAAAGTAGAAATTCTCTAGGATTTATCCACTGCGGTGAAACCTGTCAAGTTCCTCCCTCAAAAGATTTCCATGATGTGAACCTACTCTGCACTCTTAGCATTTCTCAAAGTGTGACCTACGAACATCCTCTATCACAGTCTCCTGGAGTGGTTCTTTAAGAAGCAGAGCCCTGGTCCCAACCCATACCTACCAAAATCAAAATACCAGAGGGTGGAACTGGGGAATTTGTGTTTCAATTAGTAGCCCAAGCAGTTGTTATTCACACAAAAATTTCAGAACCACAACTGAGTGATATAGACAAATCACTCCCCAAGTGTTACAAGTGCTAAGTTGATCCACTTTTCCAGGAAAAGCTTTGAACTTCTGTATCAGCTCTGTAACGTGATCCCTAAATCTCAGAAAATTACAGGAAGTTGCTATTGCCTAGCAGAATTTTGTGTTCTTCATTACAGTAATTTGTGGTCTAATTTCAGTCCCCAGAAGACCAGAATATAAGAGCCAGAATCAGTCTTAAAAGGGAAATTAATTGGCTGCATTGTTATCTTTCACAACAGATGACAAAGTATTTATTAAGTGGAATTTAGAATACTAAAAGCCATACAGAAGGTAAGGAACAAAGTTAACGCTTACAAGATACAGAAATTATCTTGACATACTTAAAAAATACACATTAGACAAATTTTGAATTTATTTGCAAGGCAGTAGATAAGGGGAAAAAGATATAATAGGTCATAAAAAATAAATTCTCACGAACCTCCTGCCTGTTTCTCTATAATCACCTGTTCACCTTGTGTTTTTCCCCAAGGCCTTTATTATCAACTGTCTATTGGACAAAGAATAATAAATATTTTAAAGAGTGCAAATATCTACAATGGTTTATAACAAGAAAGACATAAATGTACTAAGAAGAACTCTTTTCTTGGCTGCTGGAGGTTACAGTAAAGTAGGTGTCAGTGATAGCAACACCTTCACACAGAGACAAAGCTGTGACTTCAAAACCTGCCTTCTTCAAGCTGCCCCACCATCTTCAGTACTCAGCACTCAGGTGTTGTTTCTACAGACCAAAAGTCAGGCTTCCTTTGAACTTTTAGGTATGCTACGTTTCAGCTTGCTATCCAAAGTCAGAGGGAGCATGGTCCTCCGGGCTACAAATATCCTCCATTCTGGAGTTTGAGCCTAAGCTTGCAGGGAGATGTCTGTCGGCTCTGCTTGGAAAGGTCACATGAAGAGACACATGCCCGGGGCTCCTGCCCCCAAGCCCACTTCAGCCAGAGTATCTCGGGACTCTGCCCATGGATTGCATTTAAAGAAAGAGAGCTGCTGCTAACGAAAACCAAATGGAAATTACAGAGATTTGAGACTAGAGAGCTAGACTTTTTTTCCCCCACTAATTGTTCTTTCTCCAACTCTTGTGCTACCTCCTCTTCTTCCTTTAGATGTGGCCACTCCTCAGGACTCAGTCCTTTGTCCTCTGCTTCCCTTTCTTAGCCATTGGAGAAGCAATCCGGTCTGGGAGCTTCTCCGTAGACAGTCATTGCATCCACGTCCCATCTCCATGTACGTAACAAATTCAGGCTTAGGGAATTCGGTTATCTGCTCAAGGTTACTCATGTTGCTATAGCCTATAAGTACAAAGCTGGATGCATTGTCACCTCCACAGTCCATGCTTTAACCCCTGTGAGCTTTTCACTCACAGCCTTCTCTCACCTGAGCCAAATTACACACTTCCATCTACTTTTTAGACATTTAAGATTGGAAATCTTGACATTATGTCCAAATGAATTAATCGCCTTCCCCCAGAAAGGAAAAATCTTTTCTCAATTCACTATTTTTATTAGTGGCGTATGTTTTACCAATCCCTCCCACCAAAACTCAATAGAAACAAATGCTTAAAACAAATGCTATCAACTGTTGCCTTGAGGTAGATTATATCTATCCATTTTTATACCACAAAAATCCCATTTATTTAGATCCTATGCTTCATGCCTAGACTGTGTGGCATTCTCTTAACAGCTACCTGGGCCTCCACACCAGTGGCTCTCAACCATGGAAAACTTGCTTGAAATGTAGACTCCTGGGTCCAGAGGGGCTGATTTAGTAATTCAGATCAAGTGGTTCAAGGAAAACCCTTTGAGAAACACTGCTGTAGACTTTTCTCACAAGGATGCAACCTATATGAAATTGCCAAAACTATTCAACATCATTTTAAAACACAATTTCGGGGATGTGTGCATTTAAGAGTGAAGGTGAGGGTTGGGAAAATTAAAAATGATTCTTAAACTCATTTAAAAAAAGTTGGAACAGCTGGTTATTTTCTATGAGTCTGGCTTAGGCCCAGGTACTGTAGATATTTCAAGAACAAAATAAACAATGACAAAGAGGTTAATAAAACATAACTGATTGTACAAAAAAGCCTTTGTCTACAAATTGCTCACATTAATGGGAATGAAATGAATTATTCAACAAGTGGAATTGGTAAAATGGTTGTTTATAAAATAACTAAGTGCTCACATCATATTCCATTAATTTTCTAGAGAGATTAAAGAGTTAAAATTAGAAGATAAAAAAGAAGAAACTACATAAAACGTAGGAAAGTTATAGACAGCTTTTCTCCTAGATGATGAAAGTATTTTCTCCAAAAAATAATTATAAAACAAATCACAAAGGAAAAGCCAGATTTGACTATGTAATATTTTGAAAATTCAAGATGTCAAAAAGTCATAAAGTTTTAAGGAAGGCAAATGACAGCTGAAAGCATTAAGCACAATTTATTTTCTAAGCAAAAATGTAAGTATGACTTCAATTTAGTAAACACTGAGAGGAGGAGTTGCAGTAATTGAAGAAGGGCAGAGGCTCTGAGCTCCCTGACCATCCCCACCTCTTCCCTGCAGCAGACCATGCAGAACGCCTCAATTCTGGGGACACACAGAAACCACCATTGGGGAGTATTCACAGACACACACAAGTGCCAGCCACAAGCAGAGTTTATTCATGCACTTGTCCAACGCCAGCATCAGCATCTGGCCTCGGCACCTTGGTGCAAACAGAGACAGTTCTGCCTCTGGGATATAGGCTCAATGTTTAACTTTGATGTATTCTATTTCAAACTGTTTATAGAAAATGATTCTAATTTACATAATATATTTATGGAGATAAGACTGGGAGGAAGATAACTAAAGTGTTAACATAGATAGTATATTTTTAAGTGGAAAATAAAATAATTGTTTTCAATGTGATACTATCTCAAAAACTTTTAGTTGTCATGTCAAGAAATTTTAAACTTCTTATCTGGGCATTTGAGCTACGCAGACTTGATGTCCCGACAATGGTATCTGCAAACACTTCCCTAAATGAGTGTTGTCCCCTAAGTGGGCCTCAGCCACTCCAGTCTCATCATTGATCTCTAAACACCCATTGTGTGTTCCTGCTTCTCAGCTTGGTTTGCATCCTCCCCCTCATTTTCTCCCTATTCAAATTCTATCCATGTTTCAATGTCCAGGCCAAGCTTCCTTCCCCCATGAAGCATTTTCTGAGATCCTCAGGATATAGCAGTTTCTTCTTATTTGAAATCGTAGTACTGGTTTTCTGTACCAATTATCTTTGGCCTTGCAATATATCCAGTATTTTTCTTTATCTTTAACTGGTTCCTTAAGAGCCAAGAGTACATATTACTTTCAATCCATTATTCTTAACTTGTTTCTGTGTTCATAATGTATATATATATAAAATGTGTTTGTCCAAAGAAGTGCAGTAAAAGATTAGGCCTTGATGTCAGACTGATCTAGGTGGGGTTTAGTTTGAAGAGTATAACTCAGTTTTGTCAGCTGTAAAATGCTGACAACAACAATACACTCTAGGATTGAGTGAAATGTGAAATAATATATGTAAACCTATAGTGCAGTCTCAGCACAAAGACGGAATTCAGTAAATCATAGCTATTGCATCATCATCATCGTCATGTTATTACGAGCTCCTTCAGATCAGGAAGAATTAGATCTACGATACACCTCCGTCAAACATTTATTATGTTGCCTGTTACGTGCCAGGGACCACACGTGGTAAACGTGGCAAATGACTTCTTGTCCTTGTTGCGGTTACAGTCTCATGGGACTTGGGTTTCATCAGAGAACCAAACTTTAAACCATTAGGGTGAGAAAACATTTTTCCAGGTATACTGGTGCTAAGTAAAAGGAATAGTTTTCTGTTGTGTATGATCTATAACTTTTAAGTAAAAATACATTATATTATTTCGTCAATTTATTTGTCTTCATAGAAGTAAAAAAGAACAAAAAAGACAACTTCACATCTTAACATAATCACTAATCATAGTTAAATTCTATTTTGCATTTGATATGATTTGATGTTGCTTTTGCTATGCCTCTGATGTTTACCACCCAAAGATGCAAACGCTGGGCAGTAATAGCAGAGAGGAAGATGGCGGAAGCACCTGAATCCTCTCCTTACACACACACACTCCATTCCTGGGCTTATGGGCTACACGCAATATTTATATTTGGGGTATCGGATCAACTGGCCCCACCGTGAAACTAGATGGCTTTCTTTCCTCTCATTTCCAAAAACCCTGTACACCACAGCTTTCTCCAAAGCAGCTCATCAATTCTGTTAACATTTGTTACAGAAGTATCTTCTTACCATCAGCTGAATAAACATTTAAAATAATAATAACAAAAAGGCTGGCATGTGAACACATTGACTCCTAGTTAATCTAGTTCTGAGAAATCTAACCTATAAATGAAGGTCATTTTTCCACTGCATCTATTAAAAATGCTTCTTGGGTAAATTAGTCAGCTGGTGGCTTAATATTTTCCCGTATTAAAAAAATGTTGCAGATAGACTGGTATGTGACCTTGTGTACATCCATGAAGGGTAAACCAGGAGAGTGAAATGAATATCTACGAGGAAAGAAATACCAGTTACTGCATGGAGCTAGGATAAAGAAAAGGAATGCTTCACCTTGCCCCTTTCATTGGAGAGGGGGACATCAAAACCTTACTTTCAGCTAGTTTATTTTTTGTGTATTATATGGTGGGATAAATTGAGACTCCTCAGTGACATTCTTAGAGGGATAATAGGTAGCTGTGGATCTGAGTGGGTGCTGTTTTGTTTTGTTTCTGGTTAGCTAACTGTGCTATGCAAGCACATTTGGAATTTTGTACATGAAAGTAGGGGAAGAGAGTGGCAGGAATTTTACTGGCACAGCTGTAAGGATTTTTCTGCAAGTGAGAAGAGAGATATATGAGAGCTTCCGTGGAGAGTGGAACCTTGGAAAAAAAGAAAGACATTCAGAGAGGATTCTTAAGAAGTTTTGCTATTTGCTGTGTGATTGCACCGTCCCCTCTGTTGGCACTTACCAGTGACAACTTCAGAGTTGTATTTTTGTGTGAGAGAGGCAGCCTGCAAGATAAGAGCTCAGTGAGAAAGAGCATTATGAGAACTTGAGGATTGTATTGCTCAAAGGGAGAGCAAGGTTGCCATTCTTCTATCTAAATTTTCAATTTAATTTTTCTTTAGTGCAAAGAACACTTGAGCCTCTAATAAAAAAATCTTGGACTACCTTATTGTCTCCAACCAATCCCCTAAATAGAATCATTCAATATTTACATAGCTCAAATAAAGACTCCTTAATTTAAGGACATGCTATCTAGCGAACAGTTCATTGTTTGTAATTTTATTGGTTTTAATTTCTTTCTAAATAATACATGGTCATTGGTCAAAATTTCAAAAGTTGCAGGACTGGTATACATGTAAAAGTCCCCCAGGAGTAACTGGTAACCTGTTATCAGAAATTTACCCTTAGGTTACCTTGAATTTTTTCTGAGTATTTACTGCTAATGTCTTTAGTCATTGCTATCTCCATACTTGCTTTACAATGACTTTACAATTATAGCCTAATACTATACAATTTTAAACTTTGTCATTTTGCATCTTTTGAACTTAATATTTATCTTCTGGAGTCAAAATTATCAGTCAAATATGTATTTGAAAAGTAACTATTAGTGGGATAGGATTCTAATTTTTAAAAAAATATTTTACATTTATATTATTGTCGGTCTTTCAATTCTTATTTTTCAAGAAAGTTTCAAATCTCCCTTTGGTCTTCCCCTGAAAACCCCAAATTCTGAAACTCCTCCCTAGACTATCTCTTGATTGTTTGTCTCATGTTCTGTGAGACTGTCAATCTCCTCCACTATTAACCTTAGCAAAATGAAATTTAAAAGAATTGCCTGCCCTTGTGTACTCCAATTCACTGAATGCAATTTTGAAGTTAAAAAAGCATGATTTGGGACTTTCTGTGTTACTGATCCCTAGATGATATAAAAACTTAAGATTTAATATTTACATTTAAAATTTCTCAGGCTTCATACTTATTCAGAAAGAATGAATATCTCATTCTGGAGCAGTGTGAAGAAGAAGAGGTGCGAATGACCCCCAGACCTACCAAAGCCTGCACCCTGCATCCCTGCATCCAGCGCCTGCATCCTGCTGCCATGGCCACTATGCCCAAGAGAAAGGCTGAAGGAGATGCTAAAGGAGGAAAAGCCAAGGTGAAGGACGAACCACAGAAAAGATCTGCAAGTTTGTCTGCTAAAGCTGCTCCTCCAAAGCCAGAGCCCAAGCCTGAAAAGGCCCCTGCACAGAAGGGTGAGAAGGTACCCAAAAGGGAAAAGGGAAATGCTGACGCTGGCAAGGAAGGGAACAGCCCTGCAGAAATGGAGATGCCACAGCAGACCAGGCACAGAAAGCTGAAGGCGCTGGAGTCGCCAAAGGAAAGTGAGTGGATTTTTGATAACTGCGTACTCTGGTGACTGTTCAGTTCAAAGTACTATTTTTTAATCAAGTTTTATAAAAATGCAGAAGTTTGTTTTACTTTTTTTTTTTAAGCTGTGTTGTTAGCACACAGAACACGTCACTGTTTTTTGAGGAAAGAGCGTATGTCACTAACAGAATGTCTCTGAAGCTGGATTCATGTGTGGAAAGCACCTTTCTCTTGTAGTTTTGAGAGACTTCCTCTTGGCTTTCAGGACGACGGATGCCCTGATGTACCACACAGTGACCTTGGCACACACCCCTTGTGGTGTGGAAAAACTAAAATTCGTTCTTATGTCCTCTTCTCCCTCTCTGCCTGTAGCATAAACTTAATTCCCTTAAACCCAGACACCTGTTGGGACTTGACTCCCAATAATTGGTTACCGGTATGTCAACAATCTGGACTTGCCAGTGACGCCACTGAGGTGGCATCCCTCAAAGGAACGGTGGTTCCGTTTCTGGCTTGTGGATCTTCAGATAAATTCTGCCATTTACATTTCATTCCCTGAAAGTCAGGGTCGGCTCATGAGAAGTTGTTAAACAACATGCTAAATGTGAATTGTCAACTCTCACTCTAAACTTCTCCTGTTCAGAGCATCAGATGAAGACTTCACTGGGTTTTACAGTGGCTTGGTAATTTGGGTAATCCATTGAAGAAGGAAGCTTGAAAGTTATTGCATACTGTTAACAATTGTCTGCCCATGTCGTGCCTGAAATACGATGATTATTTCTGAAAAGTATCTTTAGTACAGCTAGATACAGTTTGGCTTGGGAAAAAAAAAGAATTAACATCTAATTCTGGCAAATAATGAAAAGAAAGAAAAGTAAAATAAAAAGGAGAATAGAAGTCAGGAAGAGAAATAAATAATTCTGTTATTATTCTTTTCAGATTCAAAATAGCTTTCAAATGAGGAGGATGTCTTTTCTCCCTAGCATAGCTTCTCAAATGCTTCCTTCCTCATTGTGTCTATGATCAATCATTCATCCCATCCCGGCCATGGAGTTTAATGAAGCCTCTTCTGTTCCCTCCTTCCTGCTTTTGGTTTTTACATCGTGATCAGTGCAAAAGGGTGCGGCCAAATAATGAAAAGATTCAACAATGACTTTGTCATCTCCTCTCACTGAATTTAAATGATTCTTTATTGCTTTTAACATCTCTCTCAAGTAACCAATCCAAACAACAGTTATTCAATCTCCTTCCATTCTCATCTGATTAAATTAAAAGTGCCACTTTTAGCTTGCTCAAAAGTGCTGCTTTTAATTTAATCAAAGGCGTGTTTATTTTACTTTCTGTCTTTATTTTACTCAGTGACTTTTTTCTTGTTCTTTCTATGGAGAATCATTTCCTCTTTTGTATCTTTTAAGTTAATCTCTATTCTTATTCAAAACTCAAAATTGCACAAAAATGTATTTCTTCAGGAAGTTTATCCTGAATAACCTCGCTAAGGTAAAGATGAAGATAAATTATGTAGTTCTTTTTTTTTTTTTTTTTTTTTTTTTTTTGAGACAGAGTCTCACTCTGTTGCCCGGGCTAGAGTGCCGTGGCATCAGCCTAGCTCACAGCAACCTCAAACTCCTGGGCTCAAGCAATCCTCCTGCCTCAGCCTCCCGAGTAGCTGGGACTACAGGCATGCGCCACCATGCCCAGCTAATTTTTTCTATATATTTTTAGTTGTCCAGCTAATTTCTTTCTATTTTTTTTTTTTTTTTTTTTTTAGTAGAGACAGGGTCTCAGTCTTGCTCAGGGTGGTCTCGAACTCCTGAGCTCAAATGATCGGCCCATCTCGGCCTCCCAGGGTGCTAGGATTACAGGTGTGAGCCATCGCACCCAGCCAAACTATGTAGTTCTTAAGCTTGACCCATGCAAGACATGCCCCACTAAAGAATTCACCACTTGGGAAATGGTTCAATCATTCTTTCTTATTCTTTCACTCATTTATGATATATTTATTGACTTTACCATACCCTCTAAACAAGGCTACCATTGCTCCTCCCTGTCCCAACAGAGAATGTCCATCAGTTTCAGTGCCCTACCTTGGAACCAGTGGGAAAAGAAGGATGAGAGTGAAGAATTAGAGAAAGAAAATGCTGGCCTTTCCTCTTTTCCTTTTTATCTGCAAGATCCCTACCTAGACATATGTATGTGGTAAGTTAGAAAGGATTTTTGATAACTCTTTTCCCCATAAGTCTTCTAGGCTAATTCAGAAAGTCCATTTATATCAATATAAATTAATTTTTTAAAAACTCAATATTTCATACACTTAGAATACCTATTGTACTAAGGAAGTTGCCACAATGGTTAAAACAAATACTCTAAAAGGAAGGAAAACTGAATAAAGTTTAGTTACCTTTAGTTAATAATAATGTATTTTTATTGGTATATTAGTCATGACTACCATTTTAACATAGGATGTTAACAATAGGGAACACTGAGTGTGGAATATATGGGACCTCTCTCTACTACCTTCAAAACTTTTCTGTGAACCTAAAAGTATTCTCGGTTTAAAAGTTTGTTTAAAAACAGCAACAAAAAATACATTAGTGCAGCTCCATTCTCAAACTCTGTTTTTGTTTAATTTTTAGCTAAAGAGAATTTTGTTTTGTTCAAATTGATACTTAGAGTTTTGTTTTCATTTTAAAAGCCAACTATTCTTTCATAGTCAACTGAATGTGGGGCATGGAAGCAAGCCAACCATCTGCAACCCCAGTCAGTTCAAGTTCAAAGTAAAATAAACTAAGGGAAATAATTAAATAGAAGCAAAAGGTTATACACACTAGCTCTACACCGATCTCCCTCTCTACCCCCTGAAAAGAAAAAGAACATAAATGTATGTCATTAGATAATGGTCTTAATAAATTATGACATATAAACATTATAGAATGTTATGTGCCCTTTTGAAATAAAAGAATAACTGTAGGAATAGTGAGAATTCATAACTATGTAATGGTGGGTAAAAATAGCAAAACATAAGAGAGTTTACATTCAATAAATGCAAAAAGAAAAAATATATGCATATTTAGGTATCATGGAAGAATAAGATATATTGTTTACATGTTCATTGAAATATCAAATTATATTTCTGTGGAGCAGTTATTTTACCAAATCAAACTGGGGTCCACTCACCGGGTGCGGCAAAGCCAGACGCTGAAGTCGAGAGCTGCAGAGGGAGAAAGAGGCATTTTTAGAGCATGGCCTCTTGCCAGGACTACGGGCAGCTAATGCTTAAGATCTGAACTCCCAGATGGCTTAACAACCCAGGGTTTTTCAAGGCAGGGATACCTTTCAGGTAGGCAAAATTGTAAATCAATACGTGGAAGTTATATATTGGCCTGGCCCCAAAATGTGGGGTATTCTGAAATGGGGGGCCTTTAGGTCATAAGTGGATTCAGAGATTCTTGGATTTGTGGAAAGGAATGTTAAGATGGATGTGACTCCCTCCAGTCCCTTCCGGGGAAATTTAGAACAAAGAATGGTGGGCAGAGTTCAATTCCTCAGTTTCCCCTTGTCTGCATTTTCCATCTGGTGGGCATTTCTGAGAAACAACTCAAGAGCATATGTTAAGACACCATCTTTTAGTTTCCATAAAGAATCAAAAAGTCTCATGACTCTGGCTCACTCTCTGGGAGGTACAATGTTCTCCTCAGGTTGTCCATTCACTGTTCAAGGCTAGCCAGGTGCCCAGAACTTCCCCTGAAGGGACTCGAGATTTTCCTTTATATCCATGCTTGGGGTGCTGGCAGGCCCCTCAGAGGGGTCCTGCTCTGTCCCAGTTCTATTTTTTGTGTTAAAAGCCTTTTAGTGAATTTAAGTTTAAAAAGAAACAATAAACATTTCCTCCTTTTCCATTTTTTTTACATCCGAATGTGTTGACCTAACAGCTCCAATTCCTTTGATATCAGGACTTCAGTCTCTCTTCCCCCTTCTGAGGTTCCTGTTCTAGTAGGATGACTGGGCAGGAGGGTGACAAACGGGGAGGGAGGTGTCTATGCCATGTCATTTAGTACCAGAATTACCTTTGCTTTTTTCCCCATTTATTTTGTTGTTCGTTAGCTTAAGGACCACCATCCTCCACTGAACTGGAGCTGGCCCCAAGTGGAGGGGAGGCTGCACTGCCCCATGCTGTTCTTTCCTTTATTATTTTGACCTGTGCAGGTCAAAATTTAGTCACTTGCATTGTTGTGCACAAATGTTCCCTTTTTGGTCTATAACTGAATTTCATTAAAGGTTTCAATTCTGCACAGTTGTAAACTTACAGTTAATCTTACAGTCAATTACTTTCATTAACAACATTTTATAGTCAATCTACTTTCCTTAAAGAAAGAGAAAGAGAGAGAGAGAGAATTCTTCATTCTAAATCACTAATATTAAAAAGAAACCTTTGGAATTCCAAAAATGCAAGTGAGTTTAGTCTGGCAATTGAAACTCAGACCTTCAAAACTACTGTTTATACTGAGTTATTTCAAAATTCATTTATAAACCCAACTGGTTCCTCATTTCTCTATGTCCCTTTGTTTCCTTTCTTTGGGGTAATAAACTGGATAATCTGTCTACTTTTAATGGCAAGAAGGCTTCAGAGGAAAGATATCATGAAAAGGAAAACTACATTAAATGATTGTAAGGTTTTAAGACCGGAGTTCATTGGACAGGCAGTGCAGCTGAAAGTCAAAGTACCCTCCCGGGTTTCGGCACCAAATGTAAGGTTTTATGGAGTGGCCCACGCCAGAGAAAGACGAGCAGAGTTGAAAGGGCTAAGTAAAGAGGCTTTATTGGAGCGCTCCGGGGTGGGGGTAACGAGTCCCAAGAGAGGGACCTGGGCAAGCTTCATGGGACCTACGGAGTGGGACCAGAGAAGTCGCCCCACCCAGAAGTCTGGGTGGGCTTATATACGTGTTTTTTTTTTAGGGCTGGGGCATGGGAGTTTTTCCAGAGGGAAGGTTTCAGCGGGAAGAGTGAGGAATTTCTTTGTTTCAGCTTTAGGGCGGGTATTGAGGAACAGGAGGGGCTTCTTCATTTTCATTAGGGAAGAGAGGGGTGCCTGCCACCAGCCTTACAATGATATTTCAAAATATTACCCTCAGTACACCTTCATAATCTCCCTTCCAAGCTTCAGTTCTCTTTCTTCATTTCTGGGATGAAAGTGCTTAAATAAGAATATGTAAACCCCTTTACACCAAAACCAAGCTTTTTTTTTTTTTTTTTCCAAGGAAAGTATAGTCTATATGAAAATTTCAAAAAGCAGTTTTTCTTCAAGAACATAATTTGTAAAATTTCAATTGTATCCTCCATGAAAGCAAGCAAATGTTAACTTTTCCAGGGTAACTTAACCTTGAAGCCCTCAAGTCTTAAGACTTTTTATTTCAGGAAGGTGTTTTAACCATAGACTTATGTGACTAAAGGTGTCAGCTGAGGAGTAGATTCTGAGCACAAAGTGAGAGTCTATAAAGTTTTCATCTTTTATCATCAGAAAACATCTGAAATTATGGGGTGGTTGTGGGAGTTGTTGATTGGTTTTATATTCACTGCCACAAGGCTATTTTTTCTAAATGGTTAGAAGATTCCAGAATGTTCCTCACCAAGAGTGCAGCATAAGAGATGACATAAAAAAGAACAAAGGGGCCTGAAATAATAATGGGGGAAAATCAGGAAACATTACATAAAACACATGGAGTGTGACTGGAGGCTTGGCATGCAGCCAGAATTAGCATGAGCACATTCTGGAAGAATGTAGAAGTATAAGTTCTTAGATAACACTGGCTAAGACATCTTTCAGAGAAGCACTTCTTAAAACTTGAGAGCAATTACTTCAGCTTTATCCATTTAGCTACATAGTTAAATTATGAAATCTTATAATAAGATATTCCACTGAAAGTATAAACACTATTGTTGAAGTTACTATGGCTAAATATTCAGAGTTTTTCTAAAATTGATTTTAACTGGACTAAGACTCCTTTTTAACAAAATCAGTAACTGAAGGGAAAAAAAATTGTGATTATTTCTATTCTCACAAAAACCTGATCCTCAAATTTTCATTTTTTTCTACTTTTACCAAACCACCCTAACACACTACATTATTCATTTTAAAATATTTAGCATAAACATGTTCCATTTGAATGATACTTAACTAGTAGAAAATTGAGTAAGTTAATGGGATGAGTCAAGCAAAAGAAGAGCTTCCGAATAAGATAATCAACAATTACCCAACTCAACTGTGTTAACAGCAAACTCAGAGAAAGGCATGTGAGCTGTTCTTTGAGCCAGCTCTGCCTCAGACCAAAGTATACTTTAACTGATATTCTCCCCACAATGTTACTCTTATTCAAACATATATAAAAGATAAATGCTGAAATACACTTTAAATGGGTATCCTTTTTGAGGTTGCAAAGAGATTTTTCATTCTTGCTTGTCCTTGAATTTAAAGGACTTACCTCCCCCTTTACTTTCGGTCCAGGGCGACCGTGCCGCTATGGAGCCCCTACTTCCATCACACAGTGGTTATTCAGATGAAACAAAGTCTGGCCCATCACCCAAATCGTACAGGTGAGGAAGACTTTTAGAATCCATCTAACATAGATGACCCAAAACTTAAGGAAAAAACTCAGGAGGTAACTACCTGTCCTCTGTCTACCCTTTATTATTCATGGAGGAGGACTCCTAGCCTCCCTGGCATTCCAATCTCTGACAATTTCCATAGGCAAGAAGTACTTTGCATCTTTCCTAAATGTCTCTTCTTGTTTTGTGTGATCATGCCCTTTCAATGTGCCCTAGTGGATGTATAACTGCTCATTTCTTCCTTCAAGAATTTGTTGTGTTACACTGAAGTGGGCTGCTTACTGGTGGATGGTATCTATTTGGGAATTATAGGGGTAGGGTCCTGAATTTGCTCCTGGGTCCATCTCTGGTGCTGCTGGAGCACCCATCCAGCAGAAAAGGCTCCTGTGTCCAAAGGAGTCTGTTCAACTTGCACCAGATGCAAAGATTAGAGGAAGGAGACCAACTCATCAAGGAAAAAGAAACAATGGCCCTGAACTTTCCAGCTAAAGCCTGTCAGTGAGAAGAGAGATTTAGATTCCTGAAATTGAGAAAGCCAGATTGAGCATTATAGGATGCTCTTTTAAGTCATGTTCATCTGCTCCCAGTTCCTGGTACTTCATTTCTGTACTAGTCAGAAGACACCTATCACTGGCCAGTTTTGGTATTTTCTTTTTTTTTTTTGGCACGTTGGATTGACTAATATCAAAAGCTCTCCCATCTGTGAGCTGTCTGTAGCCTTCACCATTAGAAGTCTCACCAGGGCCAAGCAGCTGCAGAAGCCTTTTTGAAAAATGGCTTAGATACTATGATGGTTCAGCAGATTGGATCATCCAGGGATTTACCATTTGTCTGATGGATCTGGGAACAAAAAAATAAATTAAAAATAAAATCACTTAGAACATTGACTGGACTTGGCAGCAACTTGCATTGGAAGCACCAAACCACAGGCTCTAGCCGGCATTTGATTTGATTAACTGAAATGTAGACAACCATTTTGCAGACCACGTTCCCATAAGCAAGCAGCTGTGGTTCGGGGCCCCTGTTCAGGTCACTAGACTGAGCCAAGACATTCCCCTCGGACAACAAAGACGAGATAGGAGCAGCCAGGAACAGTATCTGAGTTTGGGAGTGAAGGAATGTTCTGGCTAGAGAGTGCCAGATGAAAGAAAGTCTTTGATATATTATGGTGTTCTTCAGTTTCAACCAATACACTTATTCCTTTGCTGCTGATAAAGGGAGTTTGTTGTGTTCAAAACCCCAAAATGGTTCCAAAGGTCTGAATCTTTGTCTAAGTCGTTATTTTCTCTTGCCTGGGCTGCTGCAGCACCTCCTAACCAGATTCTGTGCTTCTTCCCTTGCATCCATTTTCCGTAGAGTGGTATTTTTAAAAGGCAAGCCTATTAATGCCATTCAGCTGCTTGAAGTTTTCTAATGGATTCCTATCATGCCTAGAATAAAATTCAAATTCTTTATCCTGATTGTAAAGGACCTGTCTCATCTGACCCCTTGCAATTTCTCTAAATTTATTTACTACAACTCTTCTTTACCTACTGTCTGCCAGGTACACTGCTCTTCTTGACTCTCAAACACGCCAAGTTCACCCCTAGTTTAGGACCTTTATGCTTGCTGTCCCCCCTACCTGGAAGCCCTGAAGAATTTTCTCAATTTCCTGATGTAACTGAAAACTGGTTCAAGTAGACAGAATTGGAGCACACCTATTTTTATTTAAGCCACCTTCCTTGTAGATATAAGCACAAGCACAGAACTGCCTGTATCACCTTCTTGGGATATGTTAATAATATACCCATGGTTGTCATGTTATTTGTATTGAAATTATGCCATTCATTTCTTTTAAATTAATAGTACCTGTACCTCATAAGGCTAGTTTGTAGCTAAAGACTTTAGTACGTCAGATTCTATCTACCTCTCTGCATCTTTTAATATTGATTATTTAAAGCCAAACCAACCTAATCCTGGCTTTTAGGGTAAAGGCTAATCTTTAAGAAAGAGCCCCAGATACACAATGGCTTAAATGAGATGACTGTTTCTTTGTCATGTAACAGTGCAGGCTAGCATAGTGAGCCAACTCTTCTCTACAAACATGTTCAACAACTCAGATTCCTTCCATATTGCTGCTCTACAATCCCTGGGACTCAGTCCTCCTCTACATAGTCAAAATAGCTTGCAGCCATATCTAAGGTCTAGTCCACAGGAAGAAGGAAGAGAGAAAGTAACTTCCTTTAAAACAAGTGAGATGGAAGATACACTCATTACTTCTGATCATTTTCCATGGCGATATTAGGTTCTATGGTCACACCTTGCACGGGGAAATAGTCTCTAGCTTGGTATCCATGCCTGGTTAAGGGACCAAAGCAATAGCACCTCTAGTCTCTCTACACTGGCAGGGTGAAGATCTTTCATACCATTGCCAGAGTGATTGCTCTAAAATATAATTTCAATCCCACGTATCAATTTAAAAGATCATAAAGTAAGCACTCTTGTCAATACCTTTTGTCTCTGGTACCTCTAGCTGCACCTTTGTAGCAAAATCCCAACATTTGGGGAATTTACCTTCTCTGCTCCTATGTTGCTGAGGACTCCTGGGGAAAAAAAATTTCACACAAATATGGATTTATTTCCTCACTTTTTGCCCACAATGTCCACTGAGAATCTTTTACACAAGATTCTTCTCAGAGTTCCGATAGAATCTCCTCTCAGCTCACCGTTGGCAGATGACGTGGCCTTCTTCAGAGAAAGGAGAGGATGCGTGCCCAAACTGTGATTTTTGTTTTAGAGTGGTTAATCCTGACCTATAATTGATTAAATAAATTAGGCAGCAGGACCTCTGTCTAAATCTCTACTAGACTGTGAAATATCATCAGGACAGAGAATAATTTATCTTCACAATAAAGTTTAAGTTCCTTCACAGGATATAAAATGTCCTTCATTATTTTGCTCCTGTCTCTCTCTCTAGCGATCCCTGAGTGTTACCTGCCTGTAACCTACCAAATGGTATCCTCCACATAAAACTGCTTGGAGTAGCCTGGCGTTAGAATCCTTGCTCAGTAGAAATACTAATTTAGATAGTGGAATGATACCTTTGAAGCCTCCAGAATTTTGCCTTATTTTAGATAAAAAACCCTCACCAGGATCACCCACATAAACAAAGGGGCCATGATGGTGTTTAGTGCTACAGTTCTCTCCAGCAACCGTGCTCCATCCTGTAAGTGCACCCCAATGGTCACTCAGACTCTATCGCTAGGCTAGCTAAAGGGAAGTCATTTTGCTTCCAGGATGCTTGTGGCTTGTTCTGTCTTAAAAGTTTAAAATTAACCTGCTGCTTGCCTACACAGCTACTGGACACAAGATTAGAAAACACCTTGAGGGAAAAAAACAGATCAAGAGCCCATAACTGGCCAACCGCAGATGGCTGACAGCAAGATCCACCAGAACGAACTATTGTTTACTGATAACCATCGAAGTCACGAAGACTTGCACAAATCTTGCTTGCTGCTGCATATCCCTTTCCCCTTTCCCTTTATAAGTTGTTCAGTAAGCAGAGAAAAATGAGATGGTCTTTGAGACCATAGTCTGCCATCTTCTCAGGCTGCTGGCACTTAAATAAACCATCTTTCCTTCACCAGCACTCACTTCCTGTGTTTGGTTCTCAGGTGGTGGGCGGCCAAACCTGCGTTCAGTAACAGTAACCCACAGAACCAAATACAGTCACATGCCGCATAGATAGGCAGCACATACAACAGTGGTCAGAACTATAGGCTGTACCGTATAACCTGGGTGTATAGTGGGTCTGTGCAAGTGCACTCTGTGATCATTTGCACAACGAACTCACCTAAAGGTGCATTTCTCAGAACATATCCCAGTCATTTTAAGTGACATATGCCTGTACATATACTGCACCCCAGACCCAGAAAAAATTGGGGCAACTTCAGAAAGTGACTCCTTTAGTATATGCTAAAGCAAAAAATTATATGTCAAATTCATTACTTTCTATTCTTCTTTTGCATGTGCTCTGAGATGTCAACTATGAAATAAGCTGATCCCTTATTAACTCTGGAAAAAGGAAGAAGTTGTACCCTGACTTGAAATAAAATATGACTAAACAGAATTTATTTTATTATATGGGAAAATATAAAATAATAAGTATTATTGTTATAGAATGCATATTTTGTTATAAGTGCAACTAACATCAGTTTTTAAAAAATGGCTCTGAAAATGCCATTTTAACATCTGACGTATAACATTCTGAGAGAGAGTTTTTGGACCCTTTTCCTAGCATGTTTTGCCACAAAAAATAGCATTCCCAGTATTACGGTACATATTAAAATATATTAGCATCCCCCAATTACTTGTCTGTGTCCTCTAATAGCCTATATATCCCTTCAAGGCAAACAGTCATCTCTGTATCTCTGGAGTAGAACAGTCTGAGCTCCATGAATAAATAATGAATGAAAGCTCATAGAGCTTTCAAGGTCAAGATTAAGACTAATGTACCTAATCATGTAATTAGAGGCTTGGGAACTTGTGTCACATGCTGAATCTTACAGCCCAAGTGGCTAACATGGTGTAACAAGAGTACTTTACCCATATCTCAGGTTTTCACTTTCTTGTCCTTGGCTTCTCTGTGAAATTTACCATTTTTTGGTTTATATTTTCTCTTTTGCCCTCTTCTACTTGCCATTCTTTCAGTACATAGCTGTTCCAATTATGGAAATAAATTATGTGCAAATGTTTATTTGTTGAACAAAGTTGAGTTTTCCTGGATGAAATATTAATACTGTATTTAAATTAACAAATTTTTCTCAGAACAAACATCTTTCTGGATTGCTTTGACTTCTGAGGGCCTTATTAATTTGACAATGTTAATTAAAAGATATCTAAAATAAAAATGATAATTTTTTTTTAAAAAAAAAACACACAGGTTATAGGTAAAATTTTATCACTATCTTCTGCTCTCTTCACTTTTCACTTCAAAGAAATATATAAAAATTTGATAAGAGTATCAGGAAGCAACTGGCTTTTATAATTGGTTTTTCAAGTCCTATGTATTTTTTTTGATTAAACATAAGGTATAATCTGCTGGAAATTCAGTATTTCAAAAAATGAAGAGTCATTTGGTATCTATGTTTAGATTACTAAAAAGAGCTTTTTGTAAGGTGCCTCACATAAACAGAACTGGGGGATTATCTAGAAGAGAAATACCATTGTGAACCAAGAGTTGCTTGGGGCCACATGTAAATATAAAAATGAATTGGGCCTATAGTTTAAAATTTTAGTTATATGTAAATGTATTTATAAATTTTGATGCAGTAAAAACCATCTTATACTGTCCAGATTTATAGACATTCATTATATAGAGATGTGTGCACCATTTTATGTCAAAAAATTGGAGTTATATGTTTTGGAGTCAAGTTTCAGGTGCTTTCTAAAATTTATTTCAGGTATAGTAATATAATATTTCTTTTTCCCTTGTCTTTCTAAGGAAATATAAGAATTGCTAAAGCACAAATCTAAAACTGATCATGAATGGCTACAGTAACTACAATAGGAAATAGGTGGCATACACATTAGACCTCTAATGGTCTTTGACTAAACACATGGAGTGATCAAACAAGCAAAGTGATTTTATACTTAATGATCAGTCCCTACAAAATGGGATTACTGAGTGTTTCATTCATTGAATACTTATTGAACACCTACTATATGCTATTCTGGAATCCAGCAGTGAACACATCAGATACTGTCTTCTGCACTCCTGTGGTTTATAGTCCAGCTGAAATACAGATTTTTATGATGAAATTACAAGCGAGTGCATGAAAGGAGGATGTCCATGGGGCTAGAGAGACATGAAAACTAGTCTGAATGACTAGCAATTAAATATATATGTGTATATAATGTGTGTGTTTCCACAAAATATGTGAGTGAGTATAAATATACATGCTTGAGATTTCATTTTCTTAACATCATCAGTTATTTAAATAATGCTAGAGTTAATATTGGTTAAACACTCCATGCTTTAGGTTAAACCCCTCTCCCCCAGATATTCTCCCCAATAATGTTCTGAATTAAGGTTATATCAAGGGCACGACTAAATGTCATTCAACAGTAAAAAAATCTATTCAGTACCTAGTAAGTGCTAGAGAACAAGACAGACATGTCTTGGCCCTTGAGGAGCTTCCAGTCTAGGAAAGAGATGGCTGTTGAAGAATAAAGTAACATGGGTATCTCAAGAGGAGAAGCCCAGACAGGTAAGGAAAGATGTACGAAGAAGGTAAGCCAGTCAGCCACTGGCTGAAGGTTTTCAAGAGATTTGCAGATAAGTAAACAGCTCTGACTTTGACACCTTTAGGGCTCTGTGGGGACTGGTTTTTCTTTGTCTTATGTAGAGTGTGTCCTTTCACATGGTTTTTGTATTAAAATGCTCCCCATACCTCCAACACCCCCCCCCCCACACACAGACACACATCAATGCCAAGTGGCCTTGAACTTGATTAACTTAGAACTTAATCAGTTCTATGCGTAAAAAGAACTGCTCTCTTACCCTCCTACCGTGGGTGCTCTTTTTCTTAAATTTGACTTTCCCCCTTCTTACTACTGAAGTAGCAAGCCTCTGAAAGCAAAGGTATATAGGCCTAGGACAGAAGAGCCAACGAGGCCTCTTTGCTTTCTTTTCATCTAGGCTTTAGGCCAACAGTACAAAAGAAATCCTTGTAGAACTCCATGACTCAGCCTTGCTCACTAGGGCTCTGGTACGGTGCCAGAGACTTATTGTAGAGAATGTGTGTGTGCCTCAGACTTTTTCACCGGCCCCCAAGGAATCAAAAGATGGCTGATTTATTTTTTAGGGCCTTGGGGGTCCAAATAAAGCTTCTTTTTATCATATTAGAGAACTATCTAACAGAAAACATGAAGACTGCAATATGTTGCTTTCTTTAGGAAATGTACTCAAATACTTGCAATATTTTTGTTGCTTCTTAGGTGTAGAACTCCAATCTACATTCACACCCTTTCTGCCAGTTTAGAAAGGAGGGTCGGTTGCCCTGATAAGATCACAGGATATTGATTAAGCTGCTTTTTCTAGGGTGAGAGTTTCCCCTTGTGTCAAGAGAGAAGTCACCACAAGCTCTCTTCTCTCTTGCTTCCACTTGGCTGCCTGACAGCAGGACAGGGAGGGAGTGCAGGGGTGGAGGGGCTGTCCTCTCTTCCTTCTCCCTCTCCCTACTTTTGGAGCAGGGCCTAGGCCACTTCAGTAATACTCAGGGAGCTAACAGGGTCCTCTTGTTTGTCTTTCTCTCCATTTCCATTAGTGCCCACTGGAGTCTTAGGGAAATAAAAAAAAAAAAAAAATGAGGAGAGAGCATCCTAAGAGCTTGCTTCAGCCTGAGGCTATTCAGGCCTAATAAGCTGGAGAAAAAGAAGCCTTTCATGTACTCAGCCAGGTTTACTAGAGCTTTGTACTGTGGCTTGAAGCCAAATTCCCAGCTAATAAAGTGTTTTACTGGTGTTGCTTGGTTATTTTCTCCCTTGAATCATTTGCTTTGTGAGAACATACCTCTCAGAGGAATCAGGAGATGATAAGTTAAGGCAAGTTTAGAGATATTCTTAGTACATTTTGATAAAATGCTATTAAATAGTACCCTAATCTCATATTTCTCAACAACATAAGCATAAACTATTGATTTAAAAGTAAAAATGCTATTTTTGTTTGCAGAATGTATTTTACTTATATTGGTGTCAGTAAGAGCCCTGACATTCACTGTAAACAGCATAGTATACAGAGCAATAAGGTATTGACAAACCAACCAGTCCATGGACTTCAACAAAATCTTGACAGTGAAACCAAGACTGCCCACCCTGAACAAAGGATACCCATATTACTACCCACACTGCTCATGAGCTGCTTTATTTGACTTGCTAGGCTTGTAATTAGAGACCATTAAACATTAAGAGGAAGATGATTTGAATGCTGGTAATAAAATTTAGCTACCATGAGTCACATCGCAGCCATGTGGTTGAAATTGTGCAATAAATAGAACTACTAATCTTTGTAATATACCACGCCAGAGTTTCCAAAAGCAAGTGCTAACATAAAGATTTCCCATTGCACACATGTTTAAAAATAGAATATTATTGGTTTCTAGTAAGAGTACCACGTAAATTCTGACTTTTGTATACTGAGTCTCAAAGATGTCTACCTATCTGCTGCTCTTAGCAACCTGTGAGGTAGGTGGGTCAGTCAGCTATTTCTTTTGCAGAGTTCCCATGCTCAGCTGGCTGCTCTTCTTATTCATTAGGGGTTTTACATGTATAGTCTGAAAATGCATATTAAAATTTTATAGTCATTTGAAAATGAAGCCACAAATATTGGTTTTATTATATAGACCACAAAAACTAAAGCTGGAACTATATGGATGTTGAGCTGAGATTCTCAATGACAGTGCAGTGGGGGAAATCTGTTTTGTTTATTTAAAAAGGGCCTAGGATTAAGACAGCTAATAAAAATTGCTCTACTCCTAATCTCATCCACTGCCATGGTTTTTTCAACCATTAAAATACTGGTGCCTTCTAAGTTTGCATCTCCAGGCTGGATTTCTCTCCTATCTTCTCACAAGCATATCTGTTTGCTTACTTAACAACTCCTTGGGAAAAAATGCCAGCTTGATTCACATTGTCTCAAGGCATAAAAGGGGCTGATCTTGCAGGCAGAGGTTCTTCAGCAGCGTCTGCAGATAAATGGGCTAAGGAAAGCAAGTTACTCAGGCAGCAAAAACAGATTTCCTTCATCAAATCTGATGTGCTAGAACTGCTTGAGTTTATTCTTTATAACATACTTTCTCCATTTGTGCAAAGTAACATGGATTATTTTTATTAATGATTTCAAATTATTTTGTTCTTTAACAGCCCCCAAAAGTCATTTAGATAAGCCATTAGGTTAAAACCAGATGGTTTCAAATCTGCACAATTTACCAGTGGGTTGATCCTTGGCACACATAGCTCTCTCCCAGATAAAATGTCTACATAGGCATTACCAAAACATGACACGAGGTTATCTGGTGTTATACTAATATGTAAATGCTCAGGCAATAATTGCAAATCAGCTTTGTAAAAGCAAATATGGTACCTGATAATTTACAATTGAAATATTGATCATTCCTTCATTTTTAGAAATTAGTGTTTAAAAAAATTAAATCAGTAGAAAAGTTGGACATGGAAACAGGAACTCCTGCTTAAAATAATTAAGACAAGAAATCATACAGACCTTCATGTGAGGCTTTAGCAATCATTAAAAACCCTTGTTCTAAGCAGAAATGCATGAATGCATGACTCCCACTGACTTTAACAGGCAACATCTTTGTGTAAACTTAGCTGTAATATTTACAATCAGGGAGGTATGTTTTCCAAGGTTATTTCTGAGACTATTTGTACAATGAAGTTTTGTTTTACTATTTGTCTACTCTTGTCCTTATTTCTCATTTTATTTAACTATTAACATATATCATACATTAGCAAACATTATTTCATCAGGGGAACATTTTTCTATTTGTCTGAAAATATGATTGTTTTTATAAGTGAATATTATAAGACTTAAAAACACAATACAACTTTATTCTAAGTCCCATTTGACTTTTTCTTTTTTTGAACACCTAGAAAGCAACAGTACTAATTTAGTATGTCTCCACTTATATATTTTATTTGAAAATATCCATGTTAAGGCTTGCTGAAAAAGTATGAAAGAAGCAAAATGGTTTCAGATCAACAAAAATCTTATTGAGCGTGAGAAAACAGCAATACCAACACTAAACTGATATTGTTTTTCCACTACCTGAAAAGCATTTATAATAAGGTGCTTTCTGGCTGCTTTTATTTAATGGAACAACAATGGATTTCATGTTAACCTTTCCAAGATTTATCAAACATTATATTACCAAAAAACAACACTATTGAGATAAGCTGTAGTAAATAGAATTTAACGGCAAAAAAGATAATTCATTAAAATGCTATGTATCTACAAATGTTACACAAATACATTCTAAGCCCCTGTCTAATAAATTCATAACCATCATGTGGAATTCTAAAATCATAGTAAGGCCAGGCACAGTGGCTCACACCTGTAATTCTAGCACTCTGGGAGGCCAAGGGGGGAGGAAGGATCACTTGAGCTCAAGAGTTTGAGGCCAGCCTGAGCAAGAGCGAGACCCCATCTCTACTAAAAATAGAAAAATTAGCCAGGTGTTGTGGCTTGTGCCTGTAGTTCCAGCTACTCAGGAGGCTGAAGCAGGAGGATCACTTGAGACCAGGAGTTTGAGGTTGCTGTGAGCTAGGCTGACACCACGGCACTCTACTCAGGGCAACAGAGGCAGATTCTGTATCAAAAAAATAAAAAAAATAAAAATTTAAAAAATAAAATAAATTCATAGTAAACACCTTGACACTTAAACAAAAATTCATTTTCATCATCTGCTTTTTTTTCACTTTAGCTAAAATTGAGTATGTCAGTGACCCCATCTGATTTTTCTTTTCCATTGGGACTACAGTTTCTCAACATCATTGTACATATTTCTTACTTACAATGAATTTGGACTAAGTAAAGTGTTTAGAATGGTGGTTTCTTTTGGCTTGCGTGCCTCATGGACTGTTTAGAAGCATGAGGACCCTTCAACACTACCTCTGCCCTGTAAGTGCGTCTAGACAGGGATTCCTTAGAATGGAAGCATGGATCCTGCAGTCTCTCCAACTGACCCTGGAGAAGACAACTGTGGGCCCAGCTGTCTTTACTTGACCATGAGTAATATAGACCCCATCTTCTTCCACTTATTTACATTTGCAAAATAAAGCTGATACTCTAAATTGCAAACAAACAAACCTCAAAATCTATTAAATTTTTATTATAGAAAGTTAGAAAGGATAGAATGCACTAAGGAGATTTTTAAAAATCATTCATCAGTCCAACACTCAAAGGAAAACATTTTGGTGTATTTCTTTTCAGTATTTTTATGCATACATATTTTCAGTATGTATTTCTTACACAGCAAGTCCTCCCTGATGTGTAGCATAAAATGGAATATCACACAAGTTCAGTATTTAGTGAAAAATTAGAAATGAGTTAAAACAAAAGATAATATGAAACAGACTAAAATACTGGGAGGGAAAGGAACTCAGGAGATTTTCACGTTACCTATATCATGGCAAAGACAGTGTAAATAATTAAAAAGGATACTCCCTCCATTGAGAGAATCAAGTTCCAAAGTTTATTTTAGGTTCCCAAATAAACTTTAGAAGTAACTTAGACAACGGATCTTATACTGTTTTATAGTTTATCTGTAATACCAGAAAAGACACTCGTTAGGGCACTCTGTAGTCTGGCACAAACATGAAACTAATATAGGGGAGAATCTTGGATTATTCATACAGAAGCCTAAATGTAACCCAAGGAATAATGCTCAATACATTTTTTCTATGTGATCATAGGACCAGTTGTTTTTTGGCTTTTAACCAGAGGAATGGCTTCCAGACAAATGTAATTTTGAAATAGATCTCTAATTTATAGGCTGCCAGAATATTTTTTTAAAATGTGTATTTTATAAACTGGATATGTGAGAAAGAAAAATGCTCACCTAGCAAAAGTCTTTTGTTAAATAGATTTTCAAACTTATTCCAAATTGGAGATTTTCATTGGTTAGAAAGGAATTCTATTTTATAAACTTACCTGGGCAATAAAGATATAAAAACAGGAGTCCAGATCTATAATGATCCTAACTTCTATTCCCATGTATTAAATCTGAAAAGGAAGTTAGTCAGATTTTTTTTTTTGTACAAACCAAAGAAAAATATTTAGTCACAGTATTTCTTTTTAAATATTATACTAGTTTTGTTATGTGAAACAATGCTTTTCTTGTGTTTATTACAATTTATTAACTAAATCAAGAGATATTCCCTTTCATTTTACCAATTTTTATGAGATCATTTTTCTAAGGAACATAGGGGAATTAACAAATATCACATTAAAAGCGATTATATGATTTTTGGTACTTAATATAACAGATATTATGAAAATGCACATTAAAATGTTTGCCTCTTTAAGTCATTTTCTTTTATTTTCAGATTAAAATATATACTGTCTCATTCTGATTGATCATTCTAAGAATTAAGCTTTCAAATTCTTTACTGTATTTCTCAAGTCATCAATTAACTATTAACAAGTATTTCACTAAATCAGTGGATATTTTATTTAAAGAAATTATTTTATAAAGTGAATTGCTTTAGAAGTACAAGTAACTTTTTAAAATTAACATTTTCTATCATATTCACCACACAGAATTATCACTATAGGACAAAATGCATATTTGATTTTCTTAGATCGGAAAACATTTGTCCAATAGTCTATAATTCTTACATGAAATTTCTTTGTGTCTTTTTAAAATGAATCAAACAGTGTTGTCTATGTATATCTATGTTCTCCAAGTAGACAATGAACCTCTTGAGGGCTGGGATTGTGTTCTTTCATTTTTATATGTCCTGCACCTTTCAGCAGTTGACACATTTTAGGCAATCAGAAAATGTGTTACTGGCCAGGCCCAGTGACTCACGTCTGTAATCCTAGCATTCTGGGAGGCCGAGATGGGAGGATCGCTTGAGGTCAGGAGTTTGAGACCAGCCTGAGCAAGAACAAGACTCCCCCATCTTTACTAAAAATAGAAAAAACTTAGCTGAGCAGGGTGGTGCAAGCTTGTAGTCTCAGCTACTCAGGAGACTAAGACAGGAGGATCACTTGAGCCCAGGAGTTGGAGGTTGCAGTGAGCTAGGATGATGCCACTGTACTCTAGACAGGTTAACAGAGCAAGACTCTGTCTCAAAAAAAAAAAATCTTATAAATGAATGAATGAGCCAGTTTTATATTAGTGCTCTCTGCTCCTGTTAGTATTTCATAATAAAACACGTAATTATTCTTTTTACTTCTCCATTTCCAGCCTCTTCATCTTCATTATCAAATTTTATTAGGTAGCTGTGCTAGTTTCCATGAACTACCATAACAAATCACCACAAACTATGTGGCTTGAAAACAATAGAAATTTACTTTCTCACAGTTTGGGAGGCCAAAAGCCTAAAATCAAGGTGTCAGCCAGGCCATGCTGCCTATGAAAACTCTAGGGAGAATCCTTCCTTGCCTTTTCTGGCTTCTGGCAGCTCCAGGCATTCGTTGGCTTATAGAAACATCACTTCCATCTCTGCCCGTCTTTACATGGCTTTCTTCTCTCTCTTTTTCTTTTCTGTCTCTTACACAGTTACCTGTCATTGGATTTAGGGCCCACCTGGTTAATCCAGAATGATCCCACTGGAGATTCTTAATTATATCTGCAAAGACTATTTTTCAAATAAGTTCACAGGCTCTGAGCAGACTTGTCTTTTGGGGGCCACCATTCAAACCACTATGGTAGCTAAAGGTACACATTTCTTTCCATAAATATTTGTACTAGATAGTATAAATGTTAAGCTGATATAAAAAAGAACCCCCCCCCCCCAAAAAAAAACAGTGGCCTAAATAAGACAGAAGTTTATTTCTCTCTCATCTTACAGTCTGGCCAGGCTAGGTGGGTAGAGTGGCTCTGCTCCATAAGGGCACTAAGGGTCCTGGTGCCATGGATCTCTGCCACATCAGCATCTCAGCTCAGGAAGGGGAAAGAAAGTGAAGAGCAAGACATTTCCTTTCAAACAAATGAGGCTGGAGTTGCACACCTCAGTTCTGTATTGCCATTCCTCTGGTGAGAACTTATTCATGCGGCTATCTCTAGGTGCAAGTGACACTGGGCAACAATATCTCTAGCTGGTGGCCATTTATCCAGCTTTAACTCTACTACTATGCAAGGTGGAGAATTAACACCATGTGACAACCTTAAAAAACTGCCTGGGCACAGTGGCTCATGCCTGTAATGCCAACACTTTGGGAGGCCCAGGTGGGAGGATCACGCGAAGCCAGGAGTTTGAGAACAGCATGGGCAACATAGAGAGACTCTGTCCCTACAAAAAATTTAAAGATTAGCTGAGTGTGATGGCACAAGCCTGTATCCCAACGACTCAGGAGGGTGAGGCAGGAGGATCGCTTGAGCCCAGGAATTCAAAGTTTTAGTGAGCTATGATTGGGCCACTGCCCTGCAGTGTGGGTAACAGAGTAAGACCTTGTCTCTAAAAAAACTTTAACTCTCCTAATTATATCTTTTAAAAAATTAAACAGATCATTAGTGAAGTCAACATAAAATATACATCTAATTACAACATTCACCATCTTCATAGCCTGAAAAATAAATCCTTTCTTGATTTTTTAAATTCCTTATCTTTTTTGACATTAATTACCTTTAAAAGAAGAAATTATTTTTCTACAGTTTAGAAGTCATTGTTAGACACTGTTATTATTGGTCACTATTATTTTCTTATGTCTTTAATATTCTCTTATAAAGCATATGTCTTGAATAATTTATCCTCTGGGTTCCATGAGCAAGTGTTTTTCATGGCTTTGTGCATTCCACAGTGGTGGAATGAATTACCTGGTAGGTGGTTGACAGCAGTTGGCCTGGGTTAGTGAGCCTGTTCTACACACTCAGACCTGGCTGCAGGGAGTCATTATTTGGCTCTCGCTCTAAGGCCAATTCTCTATTAACTCCATCGAGAATAGAATTAAAGTTTTTTGTTTTGGGTTTTTTTTTTTTTTTTTTTTTTTGAGACAGAGTCTCACTCTGTTGCCCAGGCTAGAGTGCCATGGCGTCAGCCTAGCTCACAGCAACCTCAAACTCCTGGGCTCAAGCGATCCTCCTGCCTCAGCCTCCCCAGTAGCTGGGACTACAGGCATGCGCCACCATGCCCAGCTAATTTTTCTATTCTTTGTAGGGACGAGGTCTCGCTCTTGCTCAGGGTGGTCTTGAACTCCTGACCTCAAGCTATCCTACCACATCGGCCTCTCAAAGTGCTAGGATTACAGGCATGAGCCACCGCGCCTGGCCTAGAGTTAAAGTTTTGATCTTCATTTGTCTGGCCCATGTATCTCTCCCAGTGGTTCATAACAGGTGGTGAAGAGAAGAGGTAATTTATTTACCCCTTTTACCCCAACAGTGCTTAAATTTATTATGGAAGTTTTTGTTTCCCACATGATTTGTGAGCATAAAATGGTGAATCAGAAAACTTCCTGAGAGGCTGCAGCCAAAGACTATGTTAAATGTTGTTATATAGAAAGGGTGACATTTCTGTCCAAAACCGGAACTTGTTTTCAGTTTAGATTCAACATAAAAGTTACTCTTCTAGTCAAAAGGGGCAAAATATAACAACTACCTTTCTCCCACCCCACTCCATTCTCTCCCCCCACCCACCACCCATCGCTACCAAAGGGCTGCAGTCCAGTGCAAGAGACCCAGAGGGTTAACAGGCAGCAAAAACAAAGAGAAACTAATGGACCTTAAGTATTTAGCAATGAGAAGAAAGCAACCACCTTAGAAATACTATTGGCAGAGATTATATTGACGAAAAAATCCAAAAATTGCAAAAAGATAAGAAAGGGTTTATACAAAGATTTGACCATTTTAACAGCCCTGCAAAGAGAAAGAACAGCATAAACCACAAGAAGAGGCTCATCAGCACCTGGACACCTGAAAAAGAACAACATTCAAAGGAAGAGAGATCGGAACTAAGAGAGACCGTCCCTTAGGCACACTTGGCTAAGGGCTCAATAGTATAATAGCTAGAAGGATAAACTGGCAATTAATATCAAAACTTCCCTGTATGTTATTATGTGTTCAATATAATTAGGATCAAGTTGCTCATATCCTTCTCTTTCCATTTTGTGGTTTCAGCCAGTCTCAATTTCACATTTCATTTATCAATTTCATATAGTCTTAATAAAGTCCTATGGACCGGGGCCCAGGGGGGGGGCAGGAATCCTACACATGTTAAAAGAGTATATTGAGGCTGGAAACACCACAACTGATTCTTGCAGGCAAGGTTCTGATACTAGACTGTGTATAGTGAGTAAACAGCATCCCTAGAAGGTTCCTTAGGAAGGTCTGCTCCTATCTGAGTGGGCTTCATGTTACACAGTTTTGAAGTATGACTGCTGAATGATCATGACTAAACTATCTCTTTCTCTAGCTGTAAAAGCCTAACTCATGACACCGGCAAGAAGATGATCTGAAATTTTGTATGATTTGTTAAAACTCTTTTTAAGAGTTTGGTAGAAGAAGATTCTTTGAATACATAAATATTATCGAATTTCACTTACATTATGGAACATAATTTTTAACATCCTAGATTCCTTCCCTTCCTCTTATTCCCCACATTCATTCAATCATCCCAAGTAATCTTGATTATGCTTTAGAAATTCTCAAGTCGATTTCATCTTTGTATAAACAGGTGCAGGCCCATTTATTCTGCCTCTTGGACATGTGAAATAATTTACCAAGTGGCTTCCTTCCCTGATTCTCTTACAGCTTCCAGCCAACTTTATAAATCCAATTTTTTTTTTCTTTCTCAAGTTATAAAAATTCCAGGTACTCCTAATTAATTGACTATAAAGTAAAATCCAGAAAACCAGAAGTGGTTCTTAAAGTATGGTCCCAAGACCAGCTGCACCAGTATCACTAGGGAATTTATGAGAAATGCAAATTCATGCCCTCCCAGGCCACAGACCCACAGAAATCAAAAACTCTGGGGATTAGGCCCAGTGAATTGTGCTTTTAAAAGTTCTCCAGGGGATTCTGATGCATGCTGTAGTTTGCAAATCACTGCTAGAGGCTGGCATATGGTTGATGCTATCTGCTTTGCTTCCCCCAGAGTACATAGAGGTGTACTCTATGCATCTGCCCTCAGAACATCTTGCCACTTCCCAAGCACATCATGCCCTTTCACGCCTCTGTGCTTTGGCACCTTTTGTGCCTGAAATGCTGTTCTACTCCCCCACTGTCTGATCAAATCCTACAAGGCAGCTGAAATCCTTTTGGAATGAGTAGGATATAAATAAGCATATACTCAACCTTCAACACCCAGCTCAAATATCACCTTTGCTGCAAAACTTTCTCTGACCCCCAGACAGATTTAGTCATTCCTTCCTACTGTGCTGTCATTATAATTAACACTGTGGTACAGTTGTTTATGCCTTCTACACTGGAAGAGGGACTCTTGAGGACACATCCTCAATATGTGCTTTAAAATGCTGGGATCACAGTAAATGGTCCCAAGAAGAAATTTTTGAGCAGGCAAACCCATTTATTCCTGTGCCTTTTTTTTTCTTCTTTCTTTTAACCGAAGATGAATCTTCTTTTTCCTGAGAAGTTTCCCCTCATCTTCTTCTTAAACTGAGAGCAAAAGTTTGAAAGAAAATGTCAGGAAAAGATGAGGTCAATCACATTAGACTAGAGATCAACAGAATATATCTTTTCTCTCTAACTCATACCTAATAAATAAAAAAAAATCTTTATGTAAATCTAGATTTGAGTTCAAATTCTTAAACTTTCTTCTAATCATGGATTTTATTTTGGTCTTGATTTATGAGAAGGGTTGAAAAACCATAAGTATTTAATAAATGTTAGAAAACACAATTCTGTGTATTTTTGTGTAGCTAAAAAGCAATGGATTTATTCTGTGGAAGTAATCGATATCAACCTCCAATCACATTATCTATACTAGAAAACAAGGGCTCATTGGCAGAATATTCTAATTTTCCTTTATCTAATATTTTAAAGCAAAAATGTAAAAGGGATATTTTATACTCATTTTTCTCCTTAATATCCTATATGGTGTTAATTAGTGTAGCAGCTAGACTGAGTAGCACTTTGTGTACATCAACTTGTACAGCAACAGAATTATAATAATCGCAAGATTTGGCATTTTCATCCACTATCATAAATGAACCATAGTTTTCTTTTTGGAACCCTGAAATACTGTTTCCCATAGAACTGAGACTAATGGAAAGTGGAAATACCAAACCTTCTGACTCTTCTGGACTGGAAGTCACATCTATAGAGTCAACCTATAATTTTTTATTTTCTTACTGTGAGTGGTAATTAGCTAAAAAATTACCTAGGTGATATGAGTTGGTGTTTCGCCTTTCTCTACTAATCCTTCTCTGTCACCTCCATTAAGACTCACTTCTGCGCAGTGAGGAGCAGTGTAAGTGGAGACGAAGGCTGGAGATACTCCCCAGGATGGCGTGTCCTTGGAAAAGCATGGGCAGGCGTGTAAACATGACGGTGGCAGATCAAAGCTGTCCGAGATTGCAGCATTTCTCACAAACTGTAACGGACAGGGGTATTGTTGAAGAAGACTAGTTATGTTCACAATTAGCTCAGGGTATCAACGAAGGCTTCACTGAGGGAACAGAGCTAAGAACACTGTTTGGAAATAGCCACCCTATCAGCAGTCATTCCGTTTTCCCCTGCCACCCCGATGCACTCATCACATAGGCTTTGTAATAGAGTATTACTCTCTTCTTCACAATTGGATTGTACTCCCTGAAGGTAGCAAATGCCTTTAATTCATCTGTATATTCTCAAGGGAGTCTAGCAAAGTATATACCTCAAAGTGTATTCTTGTTGAGCAAATAATCTGAGTATCCATCATTCAGAATTAGCTGCTAACACTGAAAAGCAATTTCATACTGTGTCCAGATGTACTCATTTGAATTACAGATCTTCAGTAAGTCTGAAAAGAGAAGGCACTTGCTTTCTGTAAAATTCACCAAAAAGAGTGTTCAAACTATTTGCCTTGCTAGCTGAAGAGCCTATTGAAGAACAGCATTGTTCTCCTGAGGCCACCATTTGATAGTTTCATTTCCCTTGGCTGCAGGAGTAGTCACTGGGGGATGCCTAGCCTACGTGTTTATGTGGTTCAGAGTTTCAGGGCTTCTGGAACTCTATTATAAAATAAGCCAGATTCTAATTTTGAGCTCAGAACCCTAAAATCTCCCCTAATTAAAGATTTAAATGGGAGGCGAAGAAAGGCAAAGACATAGCAGGCCACTAACCCCAGATGAAAAAGGAACTCCTAACTGTGCTTGAGAAAAAATTTACGTGAATAATAATAAATCACAGCAAACTAATTTGAACAGTTAGCTTCAATATCCACATATTAAAATGTATTAATCGTTATAGATGCACTTAAATGTAACTGAAATATTGTACAGTACATAAAAAATCCATAATTATAAAATCGATAATTTAGAGTTTGGAGAGTGGTTTACCATTGAATTAGTTTTCAATAGCATCTTCCCATTTTGCATTTAAATGTGATTAGCTAACAATGCTTGATTGGATTCCCTCTTCTCTCCGATTCCCAGTCCTCACAGTTATTAACAAAGTAGCACACCCAAATCAGAGGTGCAGTGGAAAGTCTATTATAACAAGGACCCTGGAAAATCTTGCCCATTGTGTGACTGACCCTTGAAGAGCTGAGAGGATAGATCAGGCCTTATTTGTGATCAGGAAAATTCAAGGAAATGAAGCCCCAGGGTCTCACAGGAGAGAGAAAAACTATCTGCATCTCCCCAACTACATTCAAATCAATCCTCAAATGACAATTAGAAATAAGCACTGGCAAATTTGCATTCATCTCTACCTCTTTCCTTTGAATTTCAGAGGAACTATTGTTTCCCCTGCACCTAATCCTTCTCCCACATCTTAATCCCATCTTCTCTCATCTCCTTTAGAACTTGGCTTCATCACTAACTTCTTCCCTTCTGTTCCTTAACCTGTTCTCCTCAGGCCCTTTTTACTCCAACTTATAACACACTGGAATATTCCACACTGGAATATCTCCATCCTCCTCACCCTGTATTACCTTCTCTGTGTTGTGTCACCCTTTTCTTCCTTTCTTTCCATTCAAAAGTATGAAAAAGGCTATCTCAACTCACTCTTTTACACTCTCAAACCGCTGCAATATGCCTGTTACTGAAAGTACTTTCCCTAAGGCTCCAGTGGCTACTTTTAAAAGAAATATATAAGGAACACTCATTGGTCCTTCTCTCACCTTGAACCCTTTGCTACATTGGGCACTGTTGACCTTTCCTTCTTTCTTAATATTCTTTCTGCTTTAGACTTCCAATGTAACAGTTTCTCCTGATCTCCTCATAATCCCTGAGTTTTTAATTTGAAGCCTGGTTCTACCACTTTCTCTGTGTGGCCTTTCTCTGTGTGGGTAAGTGATGAGAACTCAAGTGTTAGTTGTTCTGAACTTGTCAGCCTCTGATCTGCCCCTGCTGTGTCAGTCCAGGTCCCAGCAGGCAACAAAAGCAACAGTAAAGAGTCTAATCAAGGCAGTACTACAACGGATGGATGGTGAAGCAACAGAAAACCATTACCAGAGCTGGGATAGAGTTGGAAACGTGATAAACAGGAACTTTGTTTATGAGAGAATTCAACTGCCAAACCATAATGAAACTGGGTTGGGAAGAAAAAAAAACACTGACCACCTCTCACTTCTATTATCTTCCAATATTCTGCTGATGTCTCTCACTGGTCAAACCTAACTGGAAACCCACAGCACCACAGAGCCTGGAGGATGCAGGCTCTAGAGGTCGACTTCCTGAGATGCACAGCAAGCCAGGGGAGGGTGGCAAACAAACCTGGATGGAGGACCAGCGAGAGCAGCCAGCATGCATGCACACTGCCAGCATCTCCTCCATTAGCTTAAGATGTATTTCGTGTGCCAGGGACTATTCCAAAGAGTCAAGGTACAGGGGTTGACAAGACTGGGAAGATACCCACTTTCATGATGTTTTCATTCTACTTGGAGATAGAAAGCAAAGGAATGAATATACAAGGCAATTTCAAGTGGTGAAAGTGCTATGAAGAAAGTACCACAACTCTGACACGGGGAGGGCAGTCATTTAGTGAGGGTAATCAGGGAAGTCATCTAGGAGAAGGTGGTAGTAGAGCTTAAAATGAGTAAGAAGACAGAAACCAGGCTTTCTAAGAACCAAGGGAAGCATGTTCAAAACAGAGATATCAGCAAGGGCCAAATGTAAACACCCTGAGGTGGAACAAATCTGGTGCCTCCCCGGAGACAAAATAGGCCAGGGTGGCTGGAGCATGCTAAAGGGAGGGTGGCAGGAAGTGATGTAGGGATGGCAGGCAGAGGCTAGATCATAAAGGGCTTTGTAGGCCAGGCTAGGATTTGGGTTTTTCCCTAATGCAATATAACAGGTTTAGGCTGGTTGTGGTGGGCTGGTATGTGTGAATTAAGACACATCTGATTTCCAATTATAAAATATAATTTTCACGATTCTGTGGAAAAGAAATTGTAGTGGGACAAGAGTGGAAATGTCCTATTGCAGTTTGTATTGCCCTGACCAGAGTTCCTGGGCCAAGAAGAGCTAGATGGTGTTTTGGGGAGGGGTGGCATGGTTTATACCAAGAGTGGCCCATCATAGGCTGGCTTGGTGGCCCATGAAGTAGCTTAAAGCTAAGACCTCTGCAACTGGATTATATTCCTCTGAAATGTGGACTAGAGGGTAAGAAGAGGACTAGTTAGCCAGTTGGTAGTGTGAGACTAAAAAGGTAGAGAATAACAGAGACACAATGAGAAAGAAATAAGAGAGTAGTTGTCATGCCTGGGTTCCTAATAGCTACTCATATAGCCATATAAATACTCTTGTTCCATCCTCTTTTAATTAAGGTAGTCTTGGAGTCTTTCTTTCTTGCAAGCAAAAGAGTCTAATAAGCACATTGGTGTCCCCAAGGTTTCCTCTTTAGACCTCCTGTTCTCATTCACCTTAATAAGGAGTGACAAAGCTCTGCTCTGGTAACAAAACTCTCAAATCTCAGTGGCTTAAAACAACTAACGTTTGCTTCTCACTCACTTTAAATGTCCATCAGGACATGGCTAGGACTCTGTTCTGCATGATCTTCCCTCCAAGACCAAGAGTGAAGGAGCATATACTCTCTAGAACATTGTTGATTGCCATGGCAAAGAGAAAAAGGGTTCTGGAAGGTCTTGCATCAGCAATTAAATGCTACGCTCACAATTCATTGGCAGAACATGTCATGTAGCTCAACTCAACCATAACGATGCTCCTGAAAGGGAACAGGAAATATTTGGTACACCTACTACCATTTACTCATCCACAACCATGGTTTTAATTGCTGCCTATACACCAATGTAAAAATTTCTGAAAGAGATGCCTTATTTTAATTCCATATCCATACTTTTAATCACCTACTAGAATACCACATGTGAATGGTATCATAGATATCTCAAGTCTCATATATCCAGACTGAACCCTTAATCTTTCCCACAAACTTTCTGTATTTTCTGTCAGTGGCCCCATTATCTACCTACTACCCCCAAATAAGAAACCCAGGTGTTGTCCTTGATTACTTCTCCCTTCCTTCCAACACCGAATCAGTCGACATGCTTCTCTCTAACTTATCACCTTTCTGCTAACACTCGGACCATTATCCTACTTCAATCCCTCATGGATTTTAGCCTCCTGTCTGGTCTTCCTGCCTTCATTTTTTCCCCTATAAACGGCAATCATTTGTGTATTCAATGAACATTTAAAGAGGGCGTATTGCTTCTTAGACTAAATAAGTAAAGCGCCCACCTTGAAGAAATTCATAATCTAAAGAGGGAAACAGTGATGTAAACAAAAATTACAACACAATGGGACAAATGTGATAATAGCTATGCAGAAAGTAGCCTGGGAATGGAAAGGCAATACCAAACTGGGTGTGATGGTGATGGGAAGGTAGTGTGGGATGCTTCTAGGGACGAAGCAAAACTTTAGGTACATGCTGAGGGAGCAGCAGGAGCTGCTCCTCCGTGTGAACCACAGGAGCAGGAAAAGGACTTGAAGGAAGCAGCATGTGTCTGGCACCTATCAGGGACTCTTCCTGACTCAGCAGAGCCAGGGCAATGGCATGAAGGAGCAAGCAGGCGCCTGATCAGCAAGGACCCAAAGTGCCTGATCAGTTATTTGGCAGGCAACTGAGTGGAAAGGTCATCTGCAGAGGTAGAAAACCCCAAAGGATGAGCAGATCTATGGGGGATGATACTTTTAACTACAGATACCCTTCCTTAGTTGACATTTACTGAACACTGACTTCAGGCAGAGCCCTAACTACCTGACTTTATTATTTTATGTAATCCTCACAACCATCTTAGGGGGTAAGGTTGTACTATTATCTTCATTTTGCAATTTAAAAAGAAACACTGAGATTCAGGGATTAATGACATGACGAGTTACTAAATCTGTTTTGTACCAGAGCCCAAGTTCATTATCTACCAAGCTATGCTGAGTCAGGTGCCTCCAGGAATTCCATGGGCAAAGAGACACAGACTTGGGGGTCGTGGGGGTAGGAGGGACGGTGAGATCAAAACTGGGACGCTTGGATGAGATGGCTCAGAGAACTCTAAAAAGAAGAAAAGGGAACCTGGAGAACACTAACCTTAAACAGGCAAAAAAGAGGGAAAGAAACCAGAGAAAGAGTTTGAGAATTGCCACCTGATAGCACGAACCCTTAAGAAATGTCCTGTGAATCTTTTTCACATGCCCCTAGTCCAGTGCCTGGCACTGCATGAGGGTCCCTGGAGTCAGGAGGGGCATTCTGTCCAGGGTGAGCCTTCAAACCTAATTTCCCCAGCTCTAAAGGACCAAGCGAGCTGAAACCCAGAGAGACCTCGCTACCTGGGGAAGCAAATGAAAAGCAGGGAAGGTGGGGTGGAGGACAATCGGCAACCCCCCCTCCGAACAGACCAAGAACTCTTTCCCTAATTCGCCAGGGCAGCTGCGGATATGAGCGCCACCGACAGCTGCCCGCTCGGATCAGAGGTTACTGTGGAAACGACCCGAGGTACTGGGCGAGGACCCAAGCCGCTCGCGGGTCTCCTCAGTCCGAGAGGGGCGCGCCCTGACACGCAAGCACGCGCGCGCCCGGCTGGGAAGGCCGGGAGCGCGCCGGGCCCCCCCGCCCCTCGCCGGACTCGCCACCTCACTGCAGGGCCTTCCCTCCCCGGTGCGCGCGTGCCCTCGGCTCCTTCTCCGCTCCCCGCGACATCCCTCGGCAGCCCCCGGGCTCGGCTTGCCTACGCGGACGCCCCCCGACCCCAACAGCCTGGCGGGGCGGCGCGTCACGGGGGGCGTGGCCAGAACCCAGCGCGCCCCGGCCCCTCCCGCGCGGGCCGAGAAGGGGCGGGCTCGGCCGGCGCGTGGGCCGGAGTTTTCCCACTCTCGGCGGGACTGTAGCTCCGCCGCTGACTCCTAGCCCGTCTCCCGGCCGTTGCCCGTCCCCCGAGCGGACGCAGAGAGCCGAGGCCGGGGAAGCGGGGCGCCATGAAGGGCCGCCGCCTGACGCGCGCCGCGGCGGACGGGCTGGCCGGCTGAGGGCCCGCGCCGGGCCGAGGGATGCGGAGCCCGGGCGGGATCCTGCTCCAGGCGCTCCCCCGGCTCCTGCAGCACGCCGCCCTCCCGGACCGCGCCGAGCCGCCGGCCCGCTGGGCCCTGCCGCGGGCGGCGGGCGGGGACGACCCGGCGGACCGCCTCCCCCGCGGGGGCGGGGCGAGCGCGGCGGCGGCAGCGGCGGCGGCGGCCTCGGGCGCCCTGCTCGGCGCCTATCTGGAGCGCCACGGTCCGCCCGCGGCCTCGGAGCTGCCGGAGCCGGGCGGGTCCTTGGCGGGCGGCCCCGGGAGCGGCGGCGGCGGCGCGGTGGTCGGCGTGGCCGAGGTGAGAAACTGGCGCTGCTGCTGCCTCGGCAGCACCTGTTGGTGCCGGAGCCTCGTGCTGGTCTGCGTGCTGGCCGCCGTGTGCTTCGCTTCCCTGGCCCTGGTCCGCCGCTACCTTCAGCACCTCCTGCTCTGGGTGGAGAGCCTTGACTCGCTGCTGGGGGTTCTGCTCTTCGTCGTGGGCTTCATCGTGGTCTCTTTCCCCTGCGGCTGGGGCTACATTGTGCTCAACGTGGCCGCCGGGTACCTGTACGGCTTCGTGCTGGGCATGGGTCTGATGGTGGTGGGCGTCCTTATCGGCACCTTCATCGCCCATGTGGTTTGCAAGCGGCTGCTCACCGCCTGGGTGGCCGCCAGGATCCAGAACAGTGAGAAGCTGAGCGCCGTTATTCGCGTCGTGGAGGGAGGAAGCGGCCTGAAAGTGGTGGCGTTGGCCAGACTGACTCCCATACCTTTTGGGCTTCAGAATGCAGTGTTTTCGGTAAGTGGTGTCCCGCTGGCCTATCCCTCTCCAAGTCTGTTTTTGAGCGGTCTTGTCACGGCCCTGGGAGGGCGCTCTATCAGACAAATACCAGTAGAGAAGTGTCATTGACTATGGGAGTTACAAATACTTTCCATCACACCCGGGGAAATCTATCATGCAAATAAGACAACTCGAAGGTGGACCTCAATAGGAGATCTGGTAGAGAAAGAACTATTCCTTTTCGGGATGTGCGTTTAAGAATGAAGAGTCCTTTTAATTATGGGACGGGGCAGGGAGTGGGGGCGAGACATGCATGGAAATGTCCATCTTTAACATTTGTCATCTTATTCCTGTAGCAGTTTGGGCAACAGTTAGGGGGGAAGGCTTCACATTCCTAGCTTTCTCTCTTGCCTGAATAAATGCATCCAGGGGTTTGACTCAAGGTTTTAGTGACATGGGTCTGAAGGAACCTTTTTGAGTAAAGAGTGGAGGTTATAGCGGTAGACTCCAGATTTCGGAGTTTCCTAAATCTGTAATGGGCCTTTCCTTCTTCAAGTAATTTGCTTTAATTGATGTAAAGGAGAAAATCTTCCTGTTTTTGTTTGGAGGAACTTCATTTTGAAATCAGTGGTGAATAAAACCAAATAGAACAGGTAACCTTTTACTCAGTGAGCATATATTTTTCTTCTTTATGCACTCCCTCAAGTCTCTTTTCTGCCCTTGCATTTATATGTTCTGCTTATTCTACTCAGGTTTCTATAGCTAGTGTGCATCTCGGTGTAACTGATTTAGGATAGAAACGCTGCTACTGAGACCATCGGATTAGAAGAAAGGAATCTGATGTTTATAAACTTTGTGACTTTGAAACAAATTACTAACCCTATCTGGCTTCACTTTCCACTTTTCTAAAATGATGGAGTTAAACTAGATTACTGAGTTCCCCAAATTCAATGATTCTAAACTACAAGGAGTTCATATAGAGATTCCCAGGAATTCAGTCCTTAAGCTATACAAAGAGAACTGTATATGGAAGTAAAGAGATGCAGCATTCAAAACCAGAGGAATTGATGTATTTTATGTTAGTAATTCTGACTTACTGTTTTGTTTCAAAGGTAAATCATTGCTAGTGTCTGGAAATTCTCTCATTTTGTTTTGAATTAAAAATAATTCTAACCAGCCTACCTCTTTATGATGGAATTAAGATATTTTTCTTTTTTTTAAGTGCTTTGTACAAATTGTTGATTCTAACCAACAGCAGCAATGACTATAGAATGGTGTTTGATAGAGGCAGAGGCAGTGGAAAGATAAGGAGTTTTCTGCAGAGATAAAGTTTGGTGTTTATAGTAGTTTGGTATGGTCACAGCCTTAAATTTCAACCTTTTCACACCTCCCTATGGTATGAAATATCAACATGAACTTTGATGAAATTTGATGAACTTTGGGTTACAATAATAGATCAGCTGCCCTAAGACTTTGAAAGACAGTTGAAACTAAGGAACCTGTATAGGTTCATTCTGTTAGTTTGCTTTGTCCTCCAGTGTATAGCTTTTATCCTTGTGCCTTTTCTTGTCCATCTACTCTGTGCCAATTACTATCCTAGGCTCTTTTCAACTATTATTTCTAATCCTTAAACCAGCCCTGAAGAAAGTGATTATACATATATTATAGACTATTGTCTACTAATTAGTAGCACAGAGCTGGTGATCTGGAGTCTTGCTGTCTGCTTAGAATCTGTTGACCTTGGTCAGGTTGTTTGTTCTCTCTGTGCTTCAGTTTCTTATTTGTAAAATGGGGAAAATAGTGGTACCTACTTCATAGAGCTATTGAGCAGATTACCTAAGATTAATATGTGCAACAGAGCCTGGCCTAACAAACACATGTTGGCTATTGTTTCTGTTATTACTCAAGGTCACCTAGGTAGAAAATAGGTAGTAGAGTCAAACTTTGAATTATGATCTGATGGTAGGATCTCAACCCATGGCCCTGTATTTCTTCATCGTATGTTTAATGCCTAGTGTGGTCATGGGTATATAGTAAGAACTTTATATATTTATTGATTGACAGTAAGGTAGGCTTTACTTTTGATAATGTCTCTTTTACATTATAAGTATGTAAGTAAGAAGTTGTACTTTGTACTTGGAAATAATTTAAGATAATCACATGCTTGAAAGCGAGCTTGACGAGAGACAACCCTTAATTTGGCATTATGGGATCAAGAGAAAAGAAGGAAAAAAAAGAAAAATGGCCTCTTGAAATAGGTATTATTGTCACCATTTATTAAGAAACAATCTGAGCCTAAGCCATCCAGGAACTTATTTAGAATCACCCACCTACCAAGTGGCACAGCTGAGGTTTGAACCCAGGATTGGCTGATACGGTGCATTATACTATAAGATTCTTACTCATAACTGTAAACAGAGTGGGTTGTGAAGCCACTGGACATGGTCTGTTACATCTTGTTTATTCCTTTTGTTCTGAACTGTCTGCTTACAGAAGTAGCTCTTTCAACCAGAACAGTTCACTGAATTCACCTAGGATTTGTGAGAGAAAAGCAAATTAGTTTAGGCTGATGTTGGTTTTAGTTTGACCTTCCCTTCTGCCTTCTAGAACTCTGTTCCACCTCATACCATTCTGGCTGACCGCAGCTGCCACTTTTCCAGGCATATTTCTCTTGTTTTCCACTTCCCTCCCTATCTTTGAAATTATGCTTTTTTAAAAATCCCAGTTAGAATTCATTTTCTCAATGCCCATGCTTAAAAACAATTTATCTAAACTTACCTCAAAAGAGGAGGTTAGGTATAGTGGTCATGAGGGACAAAGACTTTGGAAGTAAACAGTCCTGGATTAGTCCATGCTGTGTGTTCTTCTCCGTGTTTTCTTATCTGTAAAATTGAGTAGTTATGAGGCTCAAATAAGCTAATGTACTGAAGGCATTAAGTATTATGCCTGGCTCATAGTCACCTCCTATGATTCTTATTCTTTGTATTAGATTGGTGCAAAAGTAATTACAGTTTTGGACCATGAATTTTAAATCATTATAACTAGGCTCAAACACATCTTTATTAGTCAAAATAGAAACCATTACAATCAACACATTTTTTGCCAATGAGAAATAAGTTTTTTTATTCCTGTAGTGCAAAAATCCGTGCTTTGGGATGAACTCTTGGAAAGCATTTTCTGCATCTTGCTGGTTGTGGAAGCGTTTTCCCTGCAAAAAGTTGTTGGGAAGTGGTAGTTGCTTGAAGAATTGGTAGTTGGTTGGCGAGGTCAGGTGAATATGGTGGATGAAGCAAAACTTTGTAGCCCAATTCGTTCAACTCTTGAAATGTTGGTTGTACAAGGTGCATTCCGGCAGTGTCATTGAGAATTGGGCCCTTTAGAAAGAAAGGAGGAAATATCTCATTGGTGACTTGGAAAGGAACCCCAGTTTGTGCTGTGGACTCAGGCTTTCTCTTCCCTTATACCAACTTTTTCTATTTTTAAATCTTTCTAAAACAAATATGTATTTTCCTCACTATGAATAGGTAAAGTACCACAAAAGCACTTTGCAAAATATGTAAAAGTACTGAAAAATAAAATTGTTATAAGTTTAAAAAAAAAAGAATTGGGCCCTTTTCTGTTGACCAATGCCGGCTGCAGGCGTTGCAGTTTTTGGTGCATCTCATCGATTTGCTGAGCATACTTCTCAGATGTAGTGGTTTTGCCAGGATTCAGAAAGCTGTAGTGGATCAGACTGGCAGCAGACCACCAAACAGTAACCATGACCTTTTCTTGGTGCAAGTTTGGCTTTGGGAAGTACTTTGGAGCTTCTTCTCAGTCCAACCACTGAGCTGGTCGTCGCCGATTCTGTAAAATCCACTTTTCATTGCACATCGCAATCTGATCGAGAAATGGTTCGTTGTTGTGCACAAGAAGAGAAGATAATACTTCAAAACGATGATTTTTTTGATTTTTTTGGTCAGTTCATGAGGCACCCACATATCAAGCTTTTTCACCTTTCCAATTTGCTTCAAATGCCAAACGACCATAGAATGGTTGATGTTGAGTTCTTTGGCAACTTCTGTAGTTGTAAGCGGATCAGCTTCCATGACTGCTCTCAGTCGGTCAGTTGTCAACTTACAATGGCCAGCCACTGCACTCCTAACCCTCAAGGCTCTTGTCTCCTTTGCAAAACTTCTTGAACCACCACTGCACTGTATGTTTGTTAGCAGCGCCTGGGCCAAATGTATTGTTGATGTTGCAAGTTGTCTCTGCTGCTTCTAACATCATTTCCATAGTCTAAAATAAATAGAAAATAAACAGCAGGTAATAAGTCATTAGCAAAAAAAAAACATAAAGTGAGAAATGCACATCAAAATGATATATAAAATAACCACATTTATTTAGGAATATATCCCAATATCAAACAGCAAATTTCAACAGTGCTAAAACTGCAATTACTTTTGCACCAACCTAGTACCTCCATAGCCTCTCTCTTGCCATTTTACAATTACTATATGCCCTTTGATGTGTTAATTTATTTAATCTTCAGCACTTTCTGATTTAAGCATAGCAAATGAAATCCTGTCTATAACCTTGAAACTTCAGGTTCTCCTGAAGCTTATCAATTCCTGAAAAAAGAAACTCTGGATTGATAATGAAGGACTGTTGATGTAGGTGTAGGAAGGAGATGGAATCCTAAAAGAATAAAGCCAGTTAGAAGAAACTTGTTGATAAAATTGAAAATTGAAGACATTCACAAGAATAACCCCATTCTGTATTTAGTAAGCATTAAAGTGTCTTTATAAGGTTTGCTCTGCCTCTTCAATGCCTCTTTGGAAACCTACAGTTTAAAGTTAATTTCTATAAAATGTTGTCTTTGATCCAAAAATATTACATGATAATTGGTTGTTATGGGTAACAGTATTCATATTGGTACTTGCAACTTCCACAGGGGACTGATGTTGTTAGGTTGCTCTATAGGAGATTCTTAAAACCATTCTTTCTTTTCATGTTGGCCTTAAGAAAAACTTAAAAAATCAGACTTTGGTAGGCTCCCTCTCTTAAAGAAATCCATATGGAAAATTTTGTTTTCAGTCATCCTTAAATCTTTGAAACCTAAAATAAAAACATAAAGCTTCGTGTAAAAGATCCTTTCACTCATATGCTATATACCATTTATAATTAGGAGCATAAATTTGCATACATGATACCATTAATCGTCACAACAGTCTTATGAGTAGGTGTCAGTGCCTAAGAGGCAGAGTTATGTAGAGGACAAATATTACAAACTTGAAATCAGACTTTGTTCTAACGTTTACTGTGTCATCTTGAGATAATTGTAGTTACTCTTTTGAGCCTTATTTTCTGTTGTAAAATGTGTTTAGTAATAACTACTTCAAAGCTATGATAATATAAATATATAGTTTGCTCATTATTTACTATTTCTTTTTCTTCAACCTCTGCATTTAACAAATATCTGTATTGCATTTGCTATGTGCCAGGCACTGTTCTGTCATGCACCCATTACTTATTTAATGCTCAGGTTAACCCTAATCCTCATCTTATAGCTGAGGCAATTGAGCCATAAAATGGCAATGTAACTTGCCCAAGATCACACAGTTTGTAAATGGTCAGAGTTATTAACATACCCCAGGTACTAGTGTTGATCTAAGAAGAGCTGGGTTTCTCAAAGACCTCCTGATTCCAGTTGTAGAACACTTTTCCTGGAGAATCTTGCATGTCAAACATTGTGGAAGACTGTGCAAAGTTCTACACAGTTGGCTTAGATATCATCCCAGGATGTTAGAGCAGGGACCAGCAAACTACAGCCGGATTTTGTGTGGCACACAAGCTAAGAATGGTTTTTCCTTTTCTAAATGGTTGGAAAAAATATCAAAAGAATAATATTTCATGTACATGAGAATTATATAAAATGCAAATTTCACCATCTGTAAATAGTGTTATTGGAATAAAGCTATACTCATTCATGTACATGCTGTCTGTGGCTCCTTTTAAGCCAAAATGGCAAAGTTGAGTAGTTGTGACAGACTCTACTGCCAGCAAAGCCTAACATATTTACTGCCTGGCACTCTGTGGAAAAAGTTTGCCTGCTTCTGCAGTAGAGTCACTGCAACAAAAACTCTTTTGCTGGCTTTGGTGAAGCAAACTGCCAGATTGCAGAGACAAATGTAGCAAGTACCTAAGGGAGGTCTCTGGCCAGCAGACATTAAAGACCTGAGGTCCTCAGTCCAGTAACCCTCAAGGCAGATTCTTGCTAAGCTAACCATGGAAGTGAGCTTAGATGTAAATCTTTCCCAGTTGAAACTTCAGATGAGATCCCAGCCCTAGTCAACACCTTAAGTGTAGCCTTGTGAAAGACCCTGAAGCAGAGGGTCCAGCTAATCTGTGATCAGATCTTGACCCACAGAAACTGTGAGACAATACATTTATGTTGTTTTAAATCACTAAGTTTTGGAGTTTATTGTTGTGCAACAGTAAAGATCTAATACATCAAGTATGGTTATGAGATGTAAGGAAGAAGCAGCCACCAAGCCTGACTCTCAGCAACTGTAGTAAGAGGCCCTTAAATTCTCGCCTGTATTTTATTCACTATTTTATTTAACAAAATTCTTTTTTTTTAAACAAAAGGAATACATGGGTACTGTGTGTAAAAAGCAAACAAAATGGAAATGAGTAAATTTAAAAGTTCAAGACCTTACCCATCACCCTGGCTCACTTCTCAATAGAACCACTTTAAAGAATTCTGTATTACCAAACCGTTAATTATTTATTTGTATGAGCCCACAGGAGGTTTGGGGATGGGCAGGGAGTTGGGAAACTGGTACTGAGTGAAATAGTGACAGTGAAGGATGTCATTGTATCTTGAAGCAGTTAGAATTGTTCTCACATAAATTTTCTTTTTTGAGACAGGGTCTCACTCTGTCTCCCAGACTAGAATGCAGAGGCGTCTTCATAGTTCACTGCAACCTCAAACTCCTGCGCTCAAGCGATTCTCCTGCCTCAGCCTCCTGAGTAGCTGGTACTACAGTTGCACTCCACCATGCTTAGCTGATTTTTCTATCGTTTGTAGAGACAGGGTCTTGCTCTTACTCTGAGATGGTTTCAAACTTCTGAGCTCAAGCAATCCTTCTGCCTCAGCCTCCCAAAGTGCTAGGATTACAGGCGTGATCCACTGTGCCCAGCCTTGAATAAATTTTCTGAGTTTACATTGAGTTATGAAGAAGAAGATAAATTAGTTCCAATAATATTGTTCAGTATTGAACTGAAATTTATTACAATTAAAAGTTTTTGGTAAGTGACTGTAAGGTCATAACGTCTTAGCACATGGATTCTTTGGGGACCCCTAGTCTGTCTTAGTTCCTTTGTGGCCATGGCGAAGTCATTTAATGATTCTGACCTCCAGTTTTTTTATTTGTAAAATGAGAGGGATTAGAGGAGGTCTCAGAGTTTCCTTTTAAAAAAGGCAAATGTTCTGAGCAACAATTTAATGTCACCTTTTATTTTTTAACAGTTTAGTGATAGTATCAGTTATAATGATATTTGTTTTTTCATTTTCTTAAATTCTTATTCTGTGCTATAGATATAGCCATAGATTCAGATAAAGATATCATGGGTCATAGTACTTATTACTGTACCAGTGTATCTAGTGATTATTTCTTCTTACTATTGAAGTACACTGGTTTGCTGCCAGTGGTACAGTTGAGGCAGAATAGAAAGATACAGTCTATGCTTCTTTAGTTATCTCATTAGCTTCTGTGGTTTAATGTATCATATGTAGGCTTACGAATCACAAATCTGTATCTAGCCTATTATCATAGTAAGGTATGTATAGTATGTCTTATTACCCCTTCCTAGTTAAAAAAAAATTCTTTAAAAGGAGAGAGGTCTTATTAAAACTTATTTTGCCAATGTCTTTTTCCTGTCTACAAAGTAAGGGTTCATTGTAAAAATTTTGAGAAGTGTAGCAAGAACAAAGAAGAAAATAATCATTAACATTTTAGTGTTTATTTTTCTAGTCTTTGCATTTATTGATAAGTATTTTTCTTTTATAACATTGCAAGTTAATGTTATAAATGATTTTTGTGACCTTTTGATATAACGAACATTTTGGCATTACGGATACAACAACATGACTTTTAATGAGCACACCATCAGCTATCGTTTTCTATCTATCTTTTTTTATTCCTGCTTAGAGCTGGACTTTATGTATAGAAGGCATTTGATAAATTTTTGTTGAATGAATAAAAATAATAAACCTATAGTTGTCTAACTATATATATATATGAAGAAGAACTTTTCAACTTTTGTTCCAGAAATCACATGCAATGTGGTATACAGTTTTTTTTTTTTTTAACTGAGAAGACTCAGGGTGTGTGTGTGTGTTAATCAGATTCTCAAATAGATCGGTGACCCCCAAAATATTTAAAAGCAATTCCTAATTTAGGGACATTGAACTAATGAAAAAATTTGTGTGTGTAAAGATGGCTTCTGCGTTGTAGACAGACATATTGCTGAACCGCTTCTGTCAGTAGAAGCCTCTTAATCAGAAGCCCTCTACAGCTGTTAGGGTGGTGTCCCTCAGAGCCCCTGCCTTGTGTTCTTTCCAGGAGCAAGACTTTTTCCAGTACTCTCAGGGTTGCTGAGAGACCCTAACCAGAGAGTCTTAGCTTTGATGCTAGATTCACCTCAGAGGTTACTGAAAATACTTTTTTAGTACTCATTCAGGAAATAACTGGTAGGTTGCTACCATATGGCCACAGCTGTTTTTAGATGCTGTAGATGTAGCAGTGAATAAAGCAAAGTCCATCTTTCAAGGCAGTAGAAGTTTGGTGGAGAAACAGTATACTTGTTATATTATGGTGAAAATTTTGCTGATAATGAGTTAATTTTCATTGATAACATTTTTTCTGTGTTTGGGGATTGATATTCTCAGTTTCTAAGGAGCCAATTACAAATGGACTTTGCATTCCAATCTGTTTATAAACTGGCAACTAGTGTTGGTTTCTTCATTTATAAACAAAACAATTTTGATGCTGATACAGTCAACCTCCAATCAGCATATATTTAGCACATAATATGTAATAGGTATTGACTGTGCTAAAGTCTAGGGACATAATGAAAAACAAGACAGATAGGTCCCTTCCCTCAGAGAATTTATAGTCTGGGGAAGGGGCGAGGAGCAAACAGGTGGTGAAAACTTCATGCTCTCCAGCGTGAAGGGTACAAGAAGGTATAGTGTTCCATCAGACCACTTGAAAGCACTTCTTACTAAGACTTGGGACACGAGGGAAGGTTTTCTGGAGGAATTGATGACTGAGTGGTGAAGGAGAGTTTAGGAATTGCCTGAGTAAAAGGAGTGGGAGGAAGGATGTGAATATGCTCGCCAGAAGGAACAACGTAGAACAGCCCAGGGGTAAGAGGAACAAGGAGTGTTCTAGGAACAGAGAGAATTTTGATGTGGCTGGAACATAGTGTGACATGATGCATGAGTTGGTCACAGGCCAGATCGTGAAGCACTTTGGACACTGAAGAACCTGACATTCCTTCTGGTGGTAGTAGGAGAGAGTTTAAGAAGGATAGGGTTCACATTTTAAAAAGATTTCTGCAGGATTTAGCATAGGTGCTGAGTGCATAGTCTGGGTGTCAAGACTGGAGAGAAGGCCGGGCGCAGTGGCTCACACCTGTAATCCTAGAACTCTGGGAGGCTGAGGAGGGAGGATTGCTTGAGGTCAAGAGTTCAAGATCAGCTGTGAGCAAGAGTGAGACCCCATCTCTACTAAAAGTAGAAAGAAATTAGCCGGACAACTAAAAATATATAGAAAAAATTAGCTAGGCATAGTGCACTTACCTGTAGTCCCAGCTACTCGGGAGGCTGAGGCAGAAGGATTGCTTGAGCTCTGGAGTTTGAGGTTGCTGTGAACTAGGATGATGCCATGGCACTCTAGCCTGAGCAACAGAGTGAGCCTCTGTTTCAAAAAAAAAAAAAAAAGACTGGAGTAGGCCCAGAGGGTGGATAGATTCCCTAGATACTTAAAAGATGCAGTGGACTAGACAAGACGTAGCAGGTGATGGGATGTGGGGAATGGGACTTTAGTTGTGTGACTGACTTCTGAGGTTTCCAGCTAGGGTAGCTGAAATTGGGAACACAGAAAAAGGTGAAAAGGTATTTTGGGAAGGGATGGGAGTGCGCAATTAATGCATTTCCTTAAGCCAGTTTTAAAAATGTTGTGTTCCTGAGAGTGAAAACTAATTGCCATTTCTGAACTCCTTCTCCCTCTTCCCCAACTTTTTTGAAATACTGTTAGGAAGTATTTTGGAAATATGTGCACTAAAATAGATAATTTATCAGTAAATAATTAGATGAAAAGATCAAACTGTAGTCATTTTAATTTCTTTTGACTATTCCTTAATCATTGAGAGTCATGATTTTTTCTATATATTATTAAATGTATTTTAATAGGAATTTATATAATACCTTAATAGTAACTTTATCAATAAATAGCATCCCATGCCTATGCAAGGGAATATAATTTGCCAAAACTAATAATAGATTCACAGAGCTACAGACAAAACTTGAGGTTTCAATACAGATCACCTTTATGTTCTTCATGACATCCATGGCAAGATATTCTATGTAAAACAACAAAATTTCTTGGTAGGTTAAAGTGCAAAGCTGTCATGTAGAGCTGTAAACTTAGGAAGTGGAGGAGCTGGGGTAGGTTGCCTGGGAGCTGTGCTTGGTGCTGTGCCTGAGAGGACAGTGCCCCAGCTTCCCTGAGCACCTCAGTGGGGGATTTAAGGACAGGGGTTCTGTTATTGCCAGCTACCCAAAATGCTATATGCAGAGGTGAATCAGCTAGCTGTTGTTCTTCAGAATTAAAGTTTTTTCTTTGTTTTCTCCCTCACAGAGGGATACTACTTTGTTTTCAGGATCTGTTTGGTATAGTGGTGAACCGATATTCTATCTACCTTAACCCCTGCTGACCCAGATAAGTGAATCACATCTCCAAGTAAATCATAGTGCCTCTGGGAGTAAGAGTATAAATAATTCTGCAGGATATAATTTTAAAAGCATGAGAGGATGGCAGTCAGGTGGCATTCGCTGTATTTGTAACACTTACCATAGTATCTCTGATAATAGAAACTACCCAGCATGATAGCACTGATATCCTCGGTTGAGATTTCTAGGGGTTCTTTGGATTTGGAAGACAACTCCTGAGTCAAGATTCCAGGGTACTATAGGCAGGGATTCCAGTGGGATTACACTAGGCTCATGTTTAAGGTCTTTCTGGAAAGTAGAACAAAGAGACAGATTTTTAAAACTTTGATGCATGAGACTCACTAGGGAAAGAAGGTTGCGTTATTAATCTAAAAAGAAGTATTCTAGATTAATAAAGTTTGTCAAAGACTGGAGCTAGATGGAGATTCTGAATAGGATTTTGGCTTACAGGAAATGCCATATTAAAATAAGTGGAACTCATTTATCTTTAGTAAAGTTATTAGTTTAAAGACTGTGTGTATGTATGTTGTTGTGTTGCTCCATTGGTTAAATCATTGAACGCTCCAGCAAAACTATTTACATTGATTAACAAAATTAATTTTTTGTTTTCTTTAGATATATGGCTTTTCAGAAAGGATGTATATATAAATAATAAATAGCATTTTTCCAAGGATAATGTTTAGTCAGGAAGGATTTGATAAACTTCTATTTATGCATTGGGCAATAGTCTTGTTAAAAGAGTTGAATGGCAGAGTTCAGATTTATGAAATCTGTTCTTAAAATATGCATTTGGATATTATTGCTGACATCCATGAATGTCAGTTATGTGTTCTATCTAGAGAAACTTAAAGGCTTTGGACTGAAGCTTTGCATTCTGACATTTTAGAACTTTTAAAGATAATTATGTAATGTTTTATTATTAACTGCAACATAATTTTATAAGATTCATTTTTATCATATTTACTCATTTTACACATTTGACATGTTTATTCTGAAGAAAGTTCTCTGCTCCTTTGAGTGCTCTAAACTGACAGAAGAGCCTTTCTCAAGCTTTTCTCCATTCACATCATTCTTTGATTAGACTCCTCAGTACTCTTCCTCTGAGTATATGCTTGTTCCTCTTTTACCCTCAGTCCCTAGCTAGTATCACCCCATCTACTTTTCCTGTCTTTATATTATGGGATTCCTTTGCATGTGCCCTATAAAACAGTCCTAACTACTGTATGCCAACTTTAGTAATGCATCCTTTACTTTCCCTGCCACATTGTCCTTGTTCGTTCTCTTCTTAGAACACCTGCCTTCCTTATCCCATCTATCTTTGCCTGCCAAACCCGTACTTAGCTTTCAGTGTCTATTTTAAATGCCTCTTTTTCCACTAACTTGCCCTTTGTGCACCACTCCTATGAGCAATTTTAATCCTTTAATCTTTAATGCCCTCTACATAGCCCTTCTCAAGCCTCCCCTTTCTGCCTGGTAGGTAGTTCCTGTGTACTTGTCAGTGTGTAAATCCATCCAGGGTAGGCAATGTGTCTTACTTTCTATCTCAAAAAGCAGTTATTGAGTCAGTGATTGTTAAGGTGAATCATTAACAACCAGTCACTGAAATATTCTTTCCAAACTAGCAATAGTGCATCTTTTTTTTTTTTTTTTTAAAGACAGTGTCTCACTCTGTTGCCCGGGCTAGAAATGCTGTGGCGTCAGCCTAGCTCACAGCAACCTCAAACTCCTGAGCTCAAGGCAATCCTCCTGCCTCAGCCTCCCGAGTAGGTGGGACTATAGGCATGCGCCACCATGCCCGGCTAATTTTTCTCTATATATTTTTATCTGTCCATATAATTTCTTTCTATTTTTAGTAGAGACAGGGTCTCGCTCTTGCTCAGGCTGGTCTCGAACTCCTGAGCTCAAACAATCCGCCCGTCTCGGCCTCCCAGAGTGCTAGGATTACAGGCGTGAGCCACCGCGCCTGGCCTAATAGTGCATCTTTAATTCATCGTCTATGAATAGAGATGAATGTAGCTTTTTGAAATAGGATTTAAATAATTATTAGGTTAGATTATAGTTATAGAGTTAATCCATACCTGATTAAAATATGAGATCTTAAAATTAGTAAAAAAATTTAATAAAGTGGCCAGTAGCTTTCCTACATACCAGTAATATCCAGAGGGGATATGGAAAATTTATTTTTTTTCCAAACTTATTAATAATAGCAGTAGTAACAACAGTAACACAAAATGCTTAGAAAAAACTAAGAAGAAATACATGAGATATGTGAGTGAAACTACCAAACTTTAGTAAGAGGTGTAAAAGTTGATTTTGAGTAATTATAGAAACATTTCAGGATAAGAATGCTAAATATTGTGATTTCAGCTCTGTTCAAATTAATTTGTAAATTTAATCATAATATAAAATTTACTGATTTTTTTTCTTTTTGACTGACAGAATGATCTGTAAGAATAAATAGATGAGCATAGTTATGGCAATTTAAAGAAAAAAGGTTAATGAAGGAATATGAAGGGAATGGGAAATTCCATGCCAGATATTAACTGATAGTCTTTATTACAGTTTGGTTTCAGTACAAAATTTGAGGTATCTGTTTTGGTTTTAGTATAAGACTTGAGATGAATGGTCAGTATTAGAGCCTCAAATAAACCCTTTTATATAAAATAACTTTATTTATAATAAAATATCACTAGTCAATAGAAAAGTTATTGGTTATTATAATATATAATGCTATGAAAATTGACTATTGGGAAAGGAGAGGAATCAGGCTATCTCTTCACCTTTATTTTGAATAAATGCCAGAAGGAATAAGTAGTAAATGTTAAAAAGGAAAACATAAAAATATATAGGTGAAAACAAATGATGGAATCTAAAAAGTCTTTCTAAAGTGAAAGGCAATAGAAAAATTAGAGGAAAAGATTGGCAATATTTGGCCGGACGCGGTGGCTCACGCCTGTAATCCTAGCACTCTGGGAGGCCGAGGTGGGCGGATCGTTTGAGCTCAGGAGTTCGAGACCAGTCTGAGCAAGAGCGAGACCCCATCTCTACTAAAAATAGAAAGAAATTATATGGACAGCTAAAAATATATATAGAAAAAATTAGCCGGGCATGGTGGTGCATGCCTGTAGTCCCAGTTACTCGGGAGGCTGAGACAGGAGGATCGCTTGAGCTCAGGAGTTTGAGGTTGCTGTGAGCTAGGCTAACGCCACGGCACTCACTCTAGCCTGGGCAACAGAGTGAGACTCTGTCTCAAAAAAAAAAAAAAAAAAAAAAAAGATTGGCAATATTTGATTGTATAAAAATTTAGAAACATTTATTTGTCAAAACATTAAATTAAAAAAATAAGGAAGGATGACTTAATGCCTTTTGCAACAATTTGGATGGGACTGGAGACCATTATCCTAAGTGAAGTATCTAAAGAATGGAAAAACAAACACCACATGTACTCACTATTAAATTGGAACTGACTGATGAGCACACATGTGCACGGAGGGAAGTAAATCTCACAGGAAATCAAGGAGGGGGGAGGATATGGGTGAAAACCTACCTAACAGGTACAATGACCACTATCTGGGTGACAGGCACACTTTTGCCCTGACTCGAGCATAACAAAAGTGATCCATGTAACCAGAAACATTTGTACCCCCATAATACTTTGAAATTTAAAAAAAATTAAATGTAACAAAATGAAAAAAAGATAAGGGACATTTTAGGGGGAAATATATGTCACATATAATAGACAACAGGTTGCCAAGGGGTATATTTATAAATAACTCTTATGAATAAATAAGAAAAACACTCAATGTTTCAATAAAAAAGGGTAAATGTTAACAAATAAAGTCATTAATGCACATATAAAATTGTATATAGAAAACTAGTGTCAATATAAATTAAAATACTACAGATTAAATATGATGAAACATTTTTACTCCTATCAAAATAAGAGAGATTGAAATTTAATGCTTAAAGTTGGTAAGAGTATGACAAAATGGACACAATCATGTATTACTGACATGTATAAATCACTGTGAACATTTTGGGAAAAGAAAGTTTTTTACTGAGCCAGTAATTCCTAGTGATCTATACTAAAATAATTGAGATGCATTTTGTATTAGTCATTTATTGCAGCATAAGTCACTTCACAATTTAGCAGCTTAAAACAACAAACATTTATTGTCTCACAGTTTCTGCAGGTCATGAATCCTTGTGCACCTAGCTAGGTGTCTCTGACTCAGGCTCCTTCACAATTCTGCAGTCAAAGTATTGGCCAGGGCTATAGTTATCTTAAGGGCTTGACTGAGGGAGGATCTGCTTCCAGATTCACTCGTGACTGTTGGCAGGCCTCAGGTCTTTACTAGCTGTTGGCTGAAGACATCAGTTCCTTGCCACATGGCCTTCTCCATAGAGCTAGTTACACCATGGCTGCCTACCTGCTTGAGGAAGAATTAGAAGTCTTGTTCTTCTTGTAACCTAATCTTGGAAGTGACATCTCATGTCTTCTGTAGGCCGTTTGCTAGAGGCAACTAGGTCCAGCTCACACTTTAGGGGAAAGGGTCACGCAAGGTCATAAATACCAGGAGATTAGGTCATTGGGAATAGTTTAGATGCTGCCTACCACACTGGTAAGGGTTTTCATCATAGTTTTAGCTTTTTGTATAATAGCAAAAAATAAATGCATAGTTACATACCTACAAATAATGAAGCAATGTAAATGTTCTACAGGAGAAGTGATTAAATTCTGCTATATCCAAACAGTGATAGTATAACTGCATAGTAATAATGATAATTTCTACCTTTTTTTGTCAGTAATATGCTAGGCATTTCCTAGATACTTTAGAAATATTTCTCATCCTAACAACTACTATGTAAGGTGGTGATTATTTTCATTTTACAGATTAAAAGAAACTGATATTCAAAGACAGCGTAGCTCATTGAGTTCTCAGTACCGGCATGCCATTCTAGAGTTACCTGGCTTCAAAGCCCAGCAATCACACTGTCATTTAAGAATGTTTGTGAAGAATATTTAATGACATAAGGAAGACTTACAAAGGTGTTTTACAACATGATCTGTGTGTGAATTTTATTTATATATAAGAAAAAATAGTGACAAATGTTATCTTTCAATGGTAGAATAATAGAATATTAAAATTTTCTTTAAACTTGTATTTCATTCTAAATCTTATACATTATGCATGTATTCTCTTTATAATCATTTTTAAAAGTGAGAATACTATGTAAAGTATTTCATCTCCCTCTACTCCCAAGGAAAAACTACTAGCAAGACTTATGCACACACTTTTATGTTGGATTGAAATTTTACTTGGTAATGAATCATTCCCTTTAATCTACTCTTCTAGATTACTGATCTCTCATTACCCAACTATCTGATGGCATCTTCGGTTGGACTGCTTCCTACCCAGCTTCTGAATTCTTACTTGGGTACCACCCTGCGGACAATGGAAGATGTCATTGCAGAACAGAGTGTTAGTGGATATTTTGTTTTTTGTTTACAGGTGAGTTTGAGGCTAAGGATTGTCTCTCTTTTTTCTTTTTGTATTGCATTGCTGCTTTAACAAATTTCATTGAAAATAATTTAAGAAGGTTTTTCCTTTTTAGATTTTTTTGTTCTTTTAGAACTAATTTCATATTTTGACAACATTAAATTTTTTAAATTGTGTTTATATATGGAAGTGTGTAGAACTGAATTGATACTTATTGAAAGCTCTCTTAAAGAGAGGAAAAAAAATGACAAAAATAGAGTTATTTTTGCAGTGATTTATTTTCAAAGTCATCACAAATCAAATACTTTATTTTGACTTTGTGTAAAGTGTTTCTGAAGGTAATTTCAGTGAAATTGGGTGGAGTTGGGCTTTTAATCTTACTATTTTATCTTCAAATTATTGAAATTCTTCTATTTGTATTTTTTAGAATATTGTATTGGCAATGCAAATTTCTTTCTAGTACAGTTTTCTGTAGAACAAAAAATTTGTTTTAAAAAATATTGCCTTATAAAAAATGTCTGAAGTTTTCCATTACAAATCGAAATATGACTTGTATATACAAATTGTAATATAGTCTAGGGCACATAAAATTCCATGTTAGAGGTTGATAAAAGAAGAAAATATTGCCATGTTAGGGAAATTTATTCAGGGCCTTTCAATTGCAAACATAAAGAATTAAAAATTTGTTTGTTATATATTTTATTCCTGAAATTTATCAAAATAGAAAATCACTGTAATTTTTGATGAGTTAGTAAGATGATGATGATGATAGCTAACCTTTATTCCATGCTTATATATGCCACATATTTAAGCTCATTTAGTCCCTCCCTACCAAAACCCTAAGAGGTACAGATTTATTATCTTGAGCCAATTGTGTACATCATTTTTTAACTCTGTGTTCAGTGACATCAGTCACATTGGTCTCTTGAAATTGGCCATGGCATTTATACCATGGGAAATGGGAAATGCTATAAATCATGCCTCCCACCTCTGATCCCCAGGAGCTAGTTTACCAAGATGTCATTAAATAGTAACTTGTTTGAAGTCACAGCTGTGAGGGGAAGAGCCAGGATTTGAACCAGGGTGATTGGTTCTAGAGATCATGCTCATAACCTATAGAATACAGTCAGCTTTCTGTATCCACCAGCTCCACATTTGCAAATTCAACCAACCCCAGATAGAAAATATTAAAGCAAACCCCAAACAATAAAAAATAACGTGACAGTAGAAATCTATACAAATGAAAGAATATAAGTATTTACATAGCATTTACATTTTATTGGGTATTATAAGTAATCTAGAAGTGATTTAAAGTATATGAGAGGATATGTGAGGGTTATATGCAAATACTACACCACTTTATGTAAGGGACATGCGTATCTGCAGATTTTGGTATCCAGGGAGTTCCTGGAACCAATACCTCGTGAATACAGGGACAACAGTATAGTCTTCTGAGCAGATAATACTAATAACATAGTCTTACAGACTTACTTGTCTTTTAACTTGTTTTAATTTATACTGTTACTGAATGTATGGTACCACATTACAGATTTGCTGTTGGTGGCATTCTCAAGTTTTTGAGGCACTATATTATAGTATTAAAAATATCATGATAAAACCAGAGTTAATTTTCTTTATGCTTATGAGGTACAAGTTAAGTAAATAAAGTAAGCCCACGAATATTTACATTGGAATATTGCTTAAATAAAGCTTATCAATAAAAAAGGCTTGCTTTAAAAAAATTTTATAATATTTTTGACATTTGGAGAGTTTTTATTTTTCTTTACTAATTTTTTTCCTGAGCTACATTTTCTCTAGATAATAGAATCTAGGTTGAGTTTTTGTTATAGTTGGTGTATCTGCAATATGGCATGCTAATCATACTATGTTAAAGTTTCTATACATTATATCTACAACATATAATATGTGTAATACTTTGAAATTTCTGATTATCCCAAGGTACTATAAGATTCTGATGTATACTTCATTCTTAAATAGATTTTAGTATAAGTTTAAGCATATTTTGTGTTTTTTTTAGTTTCCTAAAAGTGAATAATCTATTTGAAACATCTTTTTTTCCCTCAACATTATGTTTGAGTAATTAGAATTCCTCAATATTAGTAGCTTGCAGAGGATTTTCATCATTTGAAACTTTGTATGCATCTTAGTAAATTACTTAACTATAATCAATGGAGTTCATGGTACTTCTTAATCTATAGGATCTTCTTTTATCTAGTGATTTTTTTCTTTTTGAAACAAGAGTCTCACTCTGGCACCTCCGGTAGAATGCAGTGGCGTGATCATAGGTTACTGCAACCTCAGACTCCTGGGCTCAAGCAATCCTCTTGCCTGAGCCTTCTGAGTAGCTGGGACTACAGATGCGTGCCATGACGCCCAGCTAATTTTTCTATTTTTAGTAGAGAATGGGAATCTCACTCTTGCTCAGACTGGTCTCAAACTCCTGAGCTCAAGTAATCCTCCCACCTCAGCCTCCCAGAGTGCTAGAATTACAGTCATGAGCCACCACACCTGGTCCTATCCAGTGATTTCTTACCCTATGTTTGAGCTTGAAAATTTAAGCTTACGATACAAGACAGGGAAAAGGCACGTGTTCTTAGCTCAAGCATTTACCAAAAATAAATAAATTAAATAAATGAAGTGAAGGCATAGTTATGCTTCAGTTTGATTTGTTGATATTGGTTATAGCTTAATTTGATTCAGGAAGGATTTAAACCATCTTATAAAATATATACAGAAGAATAAAAAGAGAGGGTAAGAAGTCATTTAAAAGGGGAAAATTAACATAGGAAAACAAGATGAAGCTTCAGTTAAAGCTGGTAGAGCTGTATTTATGAGTTTTCTCCTACTTGCTAGAAATAAGCCACAAATTTGCCTGTGAGTTTTATAACCACCAACCTAAAGAGAGTCCAAAATATCAGTAAAATTAAAACAATACAAAGTAAGTGTTCGGAGGAAGCCACAGCTATTTCTTGTACAGGTTGAATATCCCTTACCTGAAATGCTAGGGACTAGAAATGTTTCGGATTTCAATTTTTTTTTCGGATTTTGGAATATTTGTATTATACTTACTGATTGAGCATTTCTAATTTGAAAATTTGAAATCCAAAATCCTCCAATGAGCATTTCCTTTGAGTGTCATATGAGTGCTCAAAAAATTTCGGAATTTGAAGCATTTTAGATTTCGGATTTCCTTAGTAGAGATACTCAGTCTGTACTGAAATCCAACTTAGATTCCATGGTCTATTTAGTTATTCTTTTCCATGCCCCACATTTTCTTTGTACCCACCAACCCAGACCCCCTGCTGGGTAAGTCCAAGTTTGATCTACTTTGTACCAATTCTTTTGGGGAAGTCATATAACTAGATGGATTGATAATATTTAACTCACAGGTGCAAACGTTTACTTGGTATTGTCAACACTGCCTTGCATCCCAACTCTTTCCTTTGTCTTCTCACTCCCCTCCTATTTTCTGGAAGTAGTTGCAATTTCAAACTATCTTCACTTCCCTCACAATTTTGACTCCTTCCCCTACTTCCGTCTTCATTCTCAACAGATTACCTCTCTTCTTGCTTAACAGAACAATCAGAAGCCTTCAAATGGGAGTCCCCTAAGTTTCCATCTAAGAAATCTATTAACCTTCTTGTGTTCCTGCCCCTACTTTCACCTGCTTTCCAGTTTGAACAGATGCCTGTTTTTCTGTATGAGGCTTGTCCTTCTGCCTGTGTTTCATTCTTTCATGTCATTTTAATAGGGAAACTTAAAATAATTGCTTATAATGCCTGTTTCCATTTTATCATCTTTTTAAAAAAAAAAAAAAAAAAAAAAAGATACTACACTGGCTAAGGGTGAGGACATGTTGGGGGAGAGTCAGTACAGATTGTCAGGCCCTGGGATCCAGAAGGGCAGCAGGAAAAAATCCCATGTAAAGATATAGCCAGTTCACTCTTCCTGGGAGCCCAAAAAAGTGTTTTGCTGGGTCTGAACTTACTGTCTGTGGTCCTGCCACATCCTTTCCTCAACTGTGCTTTCTGAGGTGATCACTAACCCTATCAATCAGATGCACTTTCCACTTCTCATCTAGATCGACTTTTTAGCCGCCTAATAAGGCCTATGCCTTTATTATCAAAACACTTTTCCCTTCGTTATTTTGATACCACTATCTTGATTTTTTTTTTCCCGCTTGTCCTGACATATGGTTGTCTTCTTCCTTTCACCTCCTATATCTGTGTTTCTGAACATTCTGGCCTTAAGCTTTCCAGTCTCACTCTGAAAACTTGCTTTCTTTCTTTTTTTTGGGGGGGGGGGCATGCAAATCCATTTACTGTCATGGCTGCTAATATGTTTATTTGTGTAGAGACAAACCCTTCCCCAGTACACATCTTCAGCTCAGCCTTCTTTGTGTAGCTTCAGATCCATTCAGTGACATCCATGAACTGCATTAGATGTCTAACAGAAACCTTAGATTTGGCATGTCTTAAGCAGAACTTAGCATCTCATTCACACACACCCCCAATTAATTCCCTAACATTTTCTCCATCTCTTCACATGGCGTTACGATTTACTAATAAGTATCAAACTTTGGAGTTCTCAGTAAGTATATGTTGTTTGTTTTAGGAAAACTAACATATTGGAGAACAATTACAAAATTTAAAAACTGCCTTACCTAATTTACTTAGAATTTTATTGAGTTGTGGTATTCACTTAATGGGACCTCCTTGCATGTTCTTCTCCTCTACCTCACCTGTCACATCCCGGGATGCTCTGCCTCTACTCCCCCTGCTACCCCTGCCACTCTCAACACTTGTATTGAGAATGTCTTCCCATAAAGCTTATGTTACAATTACTGGTAGGTTTATTAATTGAAAGTGTTGTATTTTAGGGTCACTTTTGTTTAAAGCATCCTTTGTAAACTTGCTGGGACATTAAATAGCACCTACTATATTTGCCTCAAACCCTAAAGACCTGACTTCCAAATGAACTTTGGAATAAAAATCATTTAGAAAATGTGGACTGCTTAGACATTCTGATGAATTGTATGTGGAATCTTAGAGCACAGAGAGACCACGACTTACAACTGAACAATGGGAAACTGAAGTTCACATGGTTTAAGGAACTTCCCTGAAATCACACCACTAGTGAATGGCTAAACTAAGACTAGGACCCTGACTTTGATCAGTTTCATGCTTTGACTGGTGTTCTGTTTTTATTATCATCATGTTTTCTTTTGTTTTTATTTTTCCCTAAGTGAAACTTCATGTTCACAATCTCTTGTTAATTTCTTTTGAAGTTTATTGGTGTTTTAGTTTTTTAAGTGGTCCTTAAGACTTTTTTTGTCTGCACCAGGTAATTTTTTGCAAATGATAGTGCTTATCTCTAAGTGGGCTTAGAAATACTTATGGACATTTATAGTCATACAAAGATATAACACTACTAGAATTACACCGATAAAATCTAGCCAGCTGTTACCTCTATTGTAGACATTTTTCATTCCTTGAAGGAAGCTTTTTGGTACAAAGAGACAAGTTTGACTTATATCAAGCAAACATCATTTATATGGACCAGAAGAGATGCATGTTTGCTGTATGTTTATCTGAGGCAGGAGAATCATCCCAGGAAAGAATAAATGATAACTGTGTATAAACTGTTTAAAATATATAATATCTTCCCTATCATTTGAGAAGCACTCTGTTTGAAGTATTTCTTAGCCAAATATTTATTGGATTTATTTCTTTTTTTTGTATAAAATATTGATAACTGTAATATTTTATTTTTATTCACAGATTGTTATAAGTATAGGCCTCATGTTTTATGTAGTTCATCGAGCTCAAGTGGAATTGAATGCAGCTATTGTAGCTTGCGAAATGGAACTGAAAACCTCTCTGGTTAAAGGCAATCAACCAAATACCAGTGGCTCTTCATTCTACAACAAGAGGACCCTAACATTTTCTGGAGGTGGAATCAATATTGTATGATTCTAACAAAATGTATGATTGTCAAGAGCCTAGTGTGCTGTCCAAGGTCTAGCAGTCACTTCACTAGTGAGCAGAGACAAGTTCTAACTGTATTACGGCACAAACAAAACTGACTAGTTTTTAAATTGCACAATTTTTTTTAAAGCAAGAATCATTTTCTGGATATGTAAGTGTAAATGTAGATGCAATTTTGGCTGCACCTCTTTATCATGCCTGTATTGGCCTGTAGGTCTGCACTTTAGTGTTTTTTAATTATTTTATTTCTGAGTACTTATGAACAGAGAAATAACCTAAATATTTTTTCTGCTTAGTGTCTTTATTTATAAAGTCCAAGAATAGTTTTATGCATCTTTCGTACTTACAAAGATGAGTAAAAGTATGCAGTTTTTAAATGTATAATATTATTGGGTGTTCTTTGCTTTGGTAGTCTTTCCAGAAGGGATGAACAATGTTTGTTTTGTTTTGTTTTGTTGTTTTAGGCGGGACCACTTGGCTTCCCATTTCCTTACTAGTTAGAAAAGAGACATAAACTTTTCAGTTGAATGTATTTTTGCAAGCATCCCATTGTTGCAGAGCCATTTACACCTATTCACACAAGCTTAAATCCTACATTGTGGGACTGAAGTGCTCTTAAGATATCTTTATTTTCACTGTGTAATATGCAAAGCAAAAAGGAAATTATTTAATGGGTGGTGGCTCAAAATTAGAACTCATGTTCTAATTAAATTACATTGGCTTTATCCTCCTTAGATCTTTCATCAAAGGGCTGTCCCATTGCAATCTTATTAAAACATTTTATTAAAATAAACTTTTTTCCTTTTTATATTGATAATTAGGCTTTGAAATAAAGATCCTTTTCCTTTAAAATGGTGGACTTACCATCATTAAAGATGTCACTCAGGTGGCCTTGTTTGATCAAAACGCCTTTTTAACAAACCAAGCTTTAAAATCATATTTATAATTCCATTGAAGTACATATATATTTTTCCCCATAGTCTTCAGCTTTAAAATTACTAATATAATATTAACTTAATGCCCAATATATTATTTGCCCTACTATAGGTAGGCTTATTTTGTTTGTCTTTTTGGTACTTGTTTTTCTCTGATAAGACTCAGGAATTCTGAAATGTGAAATTAAGTGTCTGAATTCTTTCTCTTGTAGCATGAAGCAAGTGTATTTATTAATAGCACTTACAACTATAGAGTACAATAATTTGGCATATGATTCATATGAAATATGTGTTATTCATTTATCACCTTTATTTTTAAGGTAACTTAATGAGAGCTTTTTTACAAATGAGATTATAGATAGTAATACAAATTTTCTGGTAGGTATTTCTTTTTATTACGAAGATTCCAACTTATCAGAGACCTCTCATTTGCCTTTTCATTAGGGTAAAACCTTTGCGCTGATTGACTAAAATACAAAGGAATTCTCTGGAAGCAGATTATTCTAGTCTTATGCTAGAGCTGAATTTGATTAATGCATAAATTTTTTGCCCTATTCAGATGTCATTGTTTTTCTTTCTTTTATAATGAGTAAGTTTTCTCACCTTTGAGTAACAGTAAAGTTCATTTACATGCCACACCTAGAAGACTTTAGTGCAAATACTCTAAGAGGTACCTGGGTCTACAGGACATAATTAGCCTCCAAACCCTTCTTGGTAGAAAAAAATATATACGCTATTGGAATATTCTTATTCCTTTTTGAATCCTAATTGCCTATTTAGATTTTTTAATGATTTTAGTTTAACAATTCAACCAACAATACATTTGATTGATTCTTTCTAACTTGACAGCCTTTTTCTTATGCTTCTTGTTTATTGGTTAGCTTTTCATTAAAGAAATGATTATGTAAGATCACTGTTTTTGTACTTGTTTTACACTTCATGTATTTTGAAGTGCATTTATTTACTTAGCATTTGTGACTTGAATAATTTCACCAAATGAATACTTTTTGGTAGTTCGTAATGAGTTCTTCCAGTTGTTACAATTTGCTTGTTACTTGTAATAAATATGTAAAGGTAAAAGAGAAATAATTTTTCTGTATTCTGTATTCAATCATAATTTTATATAATAAATCATCCATTTTTTTTCTTAAAATAATATGGATTGACTATTTCTAAACTACTAATCTATAGCTGCAGTTTTTCTTTTCTTCAGCATTTCCAGCCTCCAAGTAAACAATAGTCCCTTACAGTCATGCTACTCTCTAGGTGGATCTGGTTGCTGGGTTTTTAGGTTGTGCTCACTATAGATTGTGCAAAGCATTGCCATGCCTTACTCATTCCATCTCTAACCCTGCATCCCAGATTTATGGCAGCAACACATGTCTATAGGATACTTTTGTGTTGTCCAAATATTTGCCTTCAGTCATATATAGTTATAAAATGTCTCTAGTCATGTATATTTATAGAAATAAAATGTTTTAGATTCCTCAAACTGTTTAAGTATGGTATAAAGTTGCTGAGTGCACATTTTAAAAAGCTTATAATACACTTAATTTCCAAATCAATCTGATGAAAATGTGTTCTATTTTTAATTCTTTGGGCTTTTCCCTAAGTTTTGCATATTTTTTGGTTTATTATAAATGATTTTATTTGCTCCTTGCCAAATTTTGTCATGTAAATTATTTTAAAATAACACCTGTTAAAAATGTGTATAAATTTACTAAGTGCTTTCATGTCCATTTTCATTTGATCAGCTGATTTGGACAATAACTTGAAGTCCATACTCTTTGGTTTGTGAAAATAATATAACCTAATCTTTGTCTTCAGAATGTGTATTTTATGTCCAGTAGTCACGGTAGGTTTATTCAGAGCCAGCCGTGCTTTTCCCTTTATGCACTTTGAAACCAGCTACAAATGTTTTTAAGATGACGTTCCGCTAATAGGGTCAAGTATATGACTATAAAACATTTTCCTCCTTGGGAACTATTAAGTTCAGTAGTCATTCTTATTTGCCCTTGCTGTAGCTGAACTAAGTGGTGTAGGTACAAGTGTATCCCCAGCATTCCTGTGTTTGATGATGTGCACTGCTGATTTGGACTATTCTTGGGTAAAAACTTTCATATATCAATGTTTCTTCGCTCTGGGGCTATCTTTAGAATGCTTGAGAGAGTCACCAGGTGTGTGCCAGGTTGGTGCAGGTAAATCCTTAGATGCAAGGTAAATCTATGCTGTTCACAGGCAAGAAGCATTTGCAGAGACAAAAAGAGGTTTATGTGGACCTCAGGAACAACAGTACTAAGCTAAGTTGATAACCTTGGTGATGGAATTTTGTTTCAGCTAGAGGCTACTCACTGTATCAGAATGATGGTTAGTATAACGCTATCTGGGTTTTAGATTAGGCATTGCTGATTTCTATAATAAAGTATTTTAATAAAATACTAGTTGTAATAAAGTATTTAGGATACAATTTTTTTAAAAGATCATTGCTTTAAGCTGAAAAGCCATTAAAGAAGGGAGAGAAATCACTGTTCCACAGGATATTCAAAACTCAGGAGTTCAAATAACCTCACAGACTGAACATAAACTGTTAACTTTTTCCACAACTAAATTATAACCTGTTACTTCTGAATTGTAAAGTGATTGCCGCAAACTTTTTTCTAAGGTGGCTGAAGATTTAAAATAGATCATTCTAAAAGTGAATCAGTAAGATGTCTTGATAATTGGTATTTCAAATCACTTGTGTGCCTAAAAAAATAAAAGGTAATATTTTATTTTTCTTCTCTCTTCTCTTTCTTTCCTTCTATAGTTTAATGGTTATAGAGCATGTCCCATGAGAGGGAATGATTCAGGGGATAGGATGTTCTCCTAAAAGTGGGAATGCTGGTAATTGACCCTATGTGATGTCGTTATTATTGTAGCAGAGGCCCTAAGGAGAAATGATTCTGATGTCTTACATTGGTGCTCATCACTCTTCAGTATTTTTCCTATACTCCTAAGGCATGGAATGCCACTTGCTAGTCAAACAATTAGTCATTTTCCCCCGCCTGTGATAATATTTATGATGCTTTTCATAATGTCAAATCTAATTTTCTGTTGATTGCTACCTGGTTTCCTTGATTGTTTCCTTAGGGCACGTTCCAGCTGCTGTCACACTTTCATCCTACCACCAAGAATAATGTTTGTCCTTGTCTATTTGTAGCAGGTCTAATATTGTTGTATACCTTTTGTTAGCTATTTTGGGACACAACTGCTTGCTAGAACACAAAACAGAGAGGGCCACAGCGGGTAAGCACGTGTTGCAGACTACTTTCAGCTGGAGTGGTGCGGTGGTGCACTCATCAGATAAGCGCCTTGGCGTTGCAGTGTGCTCATTATCCGAGGTTGTACAGAACTGTCTGCCATGCTCACTTTGCTTGGTTGACAGTGCCTGTCAGTACTCTTGAGTGTGGGCAAAGTACATATTAGGGGTATATAGTATTATGAGTTAAGTATTGAACATTTTTAGGGATAGCATTATATGCATGATGGTGTTAAACAAGGTATATGTATATGGTAAATTTATATTTAACCATTCTTCCAGGTTTCAGCAAAGTTGATTGTCCAAATTGAGTAATTACTGACATCATGTATTAAAAGTGACTCACTATTCCGTGAGGTAGCCTGTTCAGAATATGCAGTGAAGTTGAATGGAAAAGAGTGACTAGAATACATACAGAACCAAAAAAGACTAATTTGAAAATTATAAAATTTTTAGAGTAGGTACACAATTAGAGAGGTATGCTTCAATATAAATATATTTATCTTAGGATATATAAAATTCATGACCACCATAAAGTTAAGTAGAAGCCAAGAGAAAATGCTCTGATTTTGTCTTTGTTAGCAAGCCATTTTCAGTAAAAACGTTTTGAACCACATCTTGTGTAGTACTCTTTATCTCCTATAGTCCTGTCCTAAGTTGACCTTGGCAGGAAAGGCAGGGAACTGAGTTGTTTTCCACTAAATTGTTTCAGTTCATTACTCTGACTTTAAGTAAATTAACTAGTTTTGTGTCGTCACATTTCTACCTTAAATATAGAATAGAACAGCTTTGCTTGGAATCAGCATTTTAAGTAGGTTTCATAGCAATGCATTAAATTATTAGATGGACTTGGAATAGATTCTGGGATCATAGAACTTGAGAATGTCTTCCTTCCCTCCACTTGGCTGCTGGGTGCAGATGAGGCCTTGCTTTCTGGTCTTGGCAGAGAAAACCAAGGCAAGGGTTTCTCCTATGTGGGTTGGCAAGTGCCAGGTGGAGAGACTGGAGAGCTGCAAATCTTGGGGAGACTTTGGTTTTCAAATCTGTGGGCTTCTGAATGGAAGTTTGATATTAGCTCCATCAAAATAGGCTAGTTCTCCCTGCCTGAACCCCAGCAAGTGGCCAAGAAGGAGTTGAATGGCCTGAGTGTTCCCTGCTGCCTAAGGAGGAAAGAATTCAGGAAGACCAGATACAGAGAAGCTTCCTCCAAGGAACTCACAGCCTGCCTACTTCACATTTCACCACTGGCATGTCTGATATCTTATATTAGTTGCAGCATTGTTCTTTGTGTCAAACAACTGGAAACAAAGTGAATACAGTTCTCATGGGGGAGTGACTGAATAAATTTTAATACATCCATACCAAGGAAGATTGAACAGCCATTAGAAAGGATGAACTATAGTAGATGTATACCAGTGAGTTAGAGGGATTTCCAGCAAGTATTGTTTTATGAAAGAAACAAGATGCAGAAAACTAAAAATATTGCAGTTTGAGAAAATATCCATATGCATGTATACGTGTGAGTTTGTGTGCATGTGAATATCTGCGTCTCCCCATATAGGATTAAATGAGTAGGGATAAAATTGGGAAGGAAAACTACCAGTGTAAGATGGATTTGATGGTGGTAGAAAGCTGGGGTGGAGGCTTCATGGGGATGGAATGAAGAGGACAGAGAGGGGAGGGTATTAAAGCCAAAAAGGAAAGGGGAAAAATGTCTGTGGGGCATGGAGATCAAGAGATGCTAGGTAACTGAATATATGGACTGAAATTGAAGAAGAGATAGGAGCTGCAGATAGAGGTTTGTAAATTATCAACATACATAGGTAGTATTGGAAGCTTTTGGTGTAGATTAGGTACCAAGTGAGAAGAAATAGTGACCAAAACTAGGACCAGGCATGGGAAGAGGGTCCTTCAAAGGAAACCGTTACAGAGCAGCTGAGAGGGAACGTCACAAGCAGTGGCAGGAGAAAGTTTCGAGAAATAGGCTGCTGTTAAATACTACAGAAAGGCCAATACATTAATGACTTCAAAATGTTCACTGAGTTTGACAATCTAGACAGTCACTGGTAGCTTGGGGGCAGTAATTACAAGCAAGTAAGGGGGCATGGAAGCCATGCCGGAGTGTGCTGAGTGTGGATGGTAGATGAGGTGAGACTGCAAAACATGGACCATCTTGGACAAGCGTGGCAGTGGGAGAGTGGAAGAATGTGATAAACACGGAAACTAGTTAGAAAGGACCTGCCTTTCAAAGGGATTTACATTTCTTTACCCTTTACTGTACATTTTGCATCTCTTTTTAAGTTTTCATGTATTTATTAATTATATCATTTTAAATTTTCAAAAGTCAAACTGAATTAAAGAAGAGAAAGCTGTAACTAAGGAGCGGGAAAAGATAAAAGAGGTAGGATTGTAGTTCTCTCATATTAAAGCAACATGTGGAACTTTCAAAAAAATGCCCACCTGGCCCTTACCACCAATTAATTATAATCTTTTAGGGTATAGCCTGGGCATTGACTTTTTTTTTTTTTAATTTCAGCTTATTATGGGGGTACAAAAGTTCAGGTTATATATATTGCCCATGCCCCCTCATCCCCCCGAGTCTGAGCTTCAAGCGTGTCCATTCCCTAGACAATACACATTGCACTCATCATGTAGGTATACACTCATCCCCTCCCCCCACCCCATCCCCCCCAGTCAGAACTTCAAGCGTGTCCATTCTCCAGGCAGTGCGCATCGCACTCATCAAGTAGGTATACACCCATCCCTTCCACCCAGCCCCCACCTCTGTCTGATACCCAATTGGTGTTATTCCCAAATGTGCACTTAGGTGGTAGAAATCGATATTTCAAGCAAATGGAAGCCAAAAGAAAGCTGGCATGGCGGTTTTAATCTCCGATAACTTAGTTTTTAAATCAACAAACGTAATGAAAGACAAAGATGGTTACTATATACTGGTGAAGGGTACAATTCAACAAGAAGACATAACTATACTTAATATATATGCACCCAACTTAGGTGCACCCGGATTCATAAAGCAAACCCTACTTGATCTGAATCAAACGATAGATAACAATACTATAATAGCCGGAGACTTTAACACGCCGCTGACAGTACAGGACAGATCCTCCAAACAAAAAATAAACAAAGAAATAATGGACTTAAATAGAATGCTAGAACAAATGGGACTTCTTTTTTTTTTTTTTTTTTTTAAGAGCTCCAGCTAATTCTGATGCCTAGTAAGGGTGGTAAACCACTGAGGAAAGATTTTTCAGTTGAAATGAGTGACTTAAGCCAGTTTAAATGCTGAGGGAATAATTTATATTAGTGTATTACTAATGTTTTATCATTGATTTGAGATACCCTTAGCTTCTGTCACAAGGTGCTGATATTATAGAAGCAAATAGTGCATTGGACCAGGAGTTGAGACATAATGCATTTTATTTCAGACTGTCGCCAGTTAGCTACATAATTTTGTGCAAGTAAAAAAATTTCCATGTGTATACAGTGTGGAGCCTTCGATCCTTTACCCAAGGCCCATTCCAATCTATATTTTTTTTTAGTTTTCAGCTACTTTTTGAGCAGAATCATGGTTCTCTAGAATAAGTAACTAATTTGTATCTGTTGTTGAATGTAATTTCAACTCTAAGGATGGTTTGTTAGCATTTTCTTTTTCTTTTTTTTTTCCATCTCTGAAATAAGATCAAAAGGTTCACAGGATGAAGCACACCCAAGACCCTCTTCAGATAACTGCAGGGCTTAGAGAACACTGCTCTCCTCTACCCTCTATGTTTATTCTCCAGTGAAATTTATTTTAAAATTAATTTGTTCAATTCTAGAAAACCATGTTTTAAAACTGAAAGGAATGAAGACTATCTAGTTCAGATTTTTTGGTTAAAAAAGGACATTTCCTTTGTATGAGAGAAAGTTAGTGGCAGAGCATCTCATTGCCCCATGCTGTGAAATGCTTGTCGCCTCTGGCAGAGGGAGGCCACAGAAGCAGCGACACAGGGCACCCAGCCTGTGTTGCCTTGGTGATGCGGAAGCTCCGAAGCACCTCCTGAATCACCCCAATTTAGTGAAAAGTTTTACTCCACAACCACTTAAACTTGACAGAATTTTATTACGGCTGAATTCTTTAAAAATATCAAGTCCTACAAACTTGCATATGTAATGATAACATAGTTTGAGACTTATGATATATAATAATATATGAGTGTGTGTGTGTATATATATATATATATATACCTCAATCCTGTGGTGTCAAATCTTTGCCATTGAGATAAAGACAAATGATTTTTAGAGTACTTAGTGTACGTAGTGACACTCAATAAAAAGTTTTTTATATTTCAAAGTAGATATAATATCCACCCAGCAAAGTAAGCAAAATCTTTTTTTAAAAAAATACAGATATTTGCAAGAAATAATTGAAAGGAAAGGAAGATTATTCCTAAGTAGCAGTTGCAAGCCCTGCCGTATCTTCTGGCTGTATCAGCAGGGCATTAGGTCAGAGATAAGATAATTTCGGCTCCAGCATTAATCTCAAACTTAAGAAATGACACTGAAAGTTCTAAAGATGCATATGGTCAGAATATGTTTTCAGAGTTAAAAATGTGTGCTAAACACACAGAAGCAAATGTTATAAACTGAGTTTTTCAGATTTAGCTTTTGAACCTTTTGTAGTTATCAATTTGATCAAGAAAATTAGAAACAAAATAGGATTTCTTCAAACAGATCAAAAAGAACAATTTGTAATACTATTGACAAACTGAAATGTGTGTAGAAACTACTTTTACAAATCTTTTAACCTAAAGTTCCAGCAGTGCTATTAATAAATGAGTTAGCTCTGAAGTTAGAGAAGTGAAACTTACTGTGGCTTTTGATTCAATTTTTAGGCTGCATTCCCTCCAAAAAGGTTATTAAATGATGCTAAGATGCAAAGTGCCTGGGCCCTAACCCCTAGCAGACACTTAAGAAATGTGGATTCCTTGGCCGGGCGCGGTGGCTCACGCCTGTAATCCTAGCACTCTGGGAGGCCGAGGTGGGCGGATCGTTTGAGCTCAGGAGTTCGAGACCAGCCTGAGCAAGAGCGAGACCCCACCTCTACTAAAAATAGAAAGAAATTATATGGACAGCTAAAAATATATATAGAAAAAATTAGCCGGGCATGGTGGCGCATGCCTGTAGTCCCAGCTACTCGGGAGGCTGAGACAGGAGGATCGCTTGAGCTCGGGAGTTTGAGGTTGCTGTGAGCTAGGCTGACACCACGGCACTCACTCTAGCCTGGGCAACAGAGTGAGACTCTGTCTCAAAAAAAAAAAAAAAAAAGAAAAAGAAATGTGGATTCCTTCGCTCACTGCTGCCCATCCTTTTAGTGACAAACTTAGTTACTACTTCTGCAGGGCCCACTGTAAGGAGGATCCAGTGGCAAGAGGGAGGTCCAAATACTTTTGCTAAGGCGTAAGAGAACAAATAATTTAGAATTGTGTCTCTGTTGGGTGTCTGAGTTACCCCTGACTCGTAAATTAAGAATTAGCCAGTTTCGGTGCAGCTGTTGCCAGTTAATAAATACTACTTGAGTACACTGAATTTCTTGGGTCCTTACTTCTGACAAATGAGCTGAAAACTGTTGATTTAACTCAAAGGCAAAGTTTAACCTCTGGCTTGAAAAAACATTTTTGAATTTTGTAATCAAATTAGAACCATCTTTCTCATTAAGACTTACTGTAGGCCGGGCGCGGTGGCTCACACCTGTAATCCTAGCACTCTGGGAGGCCGAGGCGGGTGGATTGCTCAAGGTCAGGAGTTCGAGACCAGCCTGAGTGAGACCCCGTCTCTACTAAAAATAGAATGACATTATATGGACAACTAAAAATCTATATAGAAAAAATTAGCCGGGCATAGTGGCGCATGCCTGTAGTCCCAGCTACTCGGGAGGCTGAGGCAGTAGGATCGCTTGAGCCGAGGAGTCTGAGGTTGCTGTGAGCTAAGCTGACGCCACGGCACTCACTCTAGCCTGGGCAACAAAGTGAGACTCTGTCTCAACAACAAAAAAAAAAAAAAAAAAAAAAAAGACTTACTGTGTTTCATATTACCCCTCAGAATAAAAAAGAAAAAAATATATGCTCTACTATTTTTCTTATAGGGACTGTTGATATATTTAAATGTCGGTTCCAACTTTTAGCTGGGAACGAGTGAGCAGGGCTGTGCTCTTATTGTAAGGTGAGAGAGGCCAGTTGATCCCACTGTCAAACCAACACAGTGGATTCTCTCAAATTATCCTATCAGTTTAGTCTCCTTACAATAAGTATTCCAGAGGATTGTTCTTGTTTTTTAATTTAACAAAATGATGCAAAGATCATCTGCAATAGCAAATGTGTGAAAATGTCTAGGAAAGTTTTGGGGGAAAAAAAGCAATAAAGAAGCACTTCTTATACCAAAATTTAATAATGTAAAGTTATTGAAATCAGAAGAATAGTTATACTAATGGAACAGAAGAGAAAGTCTAGAATCAGGCCCATGTATACCTAGGAATATATTACATAAAAAAAGTAGTATCAATAAATAGCATTGGGAAAACAAGCTATCTTTTGGGGAAATTAAAGGTGAATTAAAGATTTAAAATGGAAAAAATTGAATATAAGTTGCTACTACCAGAATGAAGGAACATGGATAAATTTTAAATTTTTAACTTGGAAATCCAAGCCTTAATTCCACCTCCTTAGTTTTTTGTCATCTATTATCATATTATCATATGCATATTGTTTAATGAAGAAATATGTGTATTCCATTTTATTTAATATTATTATCTTTCTTAGGCATATGTAGCATTTTTAGTTGTCAGTTTAATGGTTATTTTAACAATGTTATCTTTTTTTTTGCAGGTATATATAATTCACAGCTAACACTTTGATATAAAACCCTTTGGAGTTATTTCTCTTGCTATACAAGTATATAAAATATGTTAGTATGCATTTGCCTCACTGGTAGTAATGGAAACTTGCTGTGTACACTATTATTATTGTCTATAATTTTTTCTGTACACAATATATTTTGGGAACAAGATGTCCTCTAAAATCACATTGTCTCATTGTCAAGTTTGAAACAACAAGGTCTGCTATGATTTTATTTGGAAATCAAATTGTAAAGAAGTCATTTTTTTCTAAATTAATTTCTAGGCTGTATTTAAAAACTTTTCTACTTTAAGTTTTCTATTTTGAAGAATATATTGTTGCATACATAATATCTGAAATCCTATTTATTTTGATTAATTAATTTATGCCTTTCCATATATTATTTTAATTTCATTTTGTAATTTAAAAGTTTAGAATTTCCCATTTCCTTTTTTCATTATGGTGTTTCTTGTATAATGTGTATTCTATTTACATTAATATTTTAATAAAGTTTGGAGGCAAATATCTTATTTTTAACACTTATAAATGAGTTAAGGTAATTCACAGTCACAGTAGTATAATTATCAATTTATAATAATCAAACGTACCATATTTTTGTTTCCTTTTAAGGAGAGAAAACTAATCTTATGCTCCCTCACTCTTCGTCATCCGTTAAATAGCAAAGTCCTTTCTTGTCACTGTTAGTTTTATTCTAACTAGTGTTTCAGTGTTTCTAAAAATTAGTAGTATCCCTTGTCTTTCTAGAGTATTCATAATTACTAATGTTTTATCAGTAACTATGTAAATTTCTAGTTGTTGTAGAGTTTTTTATTCATTTCAACTTCACAATACTTACAATGAGAACTTAACTGCCTCTATTGGGAAGCTCTTTATCCCCATCCGTAGAGTTCTCTTGAGTGCTCTAGAGATCTTTATAGGAAGCCTATACTTAGGTACTAAATATTGCAGGAATAAAAATGTCTTTCTGTGCTTCTGCATACACATGATAGCTAGATTAATCTTGAACTACTTACTGTTATTTTTAATTCAGATTTTAATTTTAAATAATTGTAAATTCACATGCAGTTGTAAGAATAATACAGAGAGATCCTGTGTACTCTCTACCAGTTTCCCCAATGGTACTGTCTTACAACACCGAAATATAGCATCCCAACCAGGATGTTGACATGGATATAGCTGAGATAGAGAACATTTCCATCACCACAGGGAAGGATCCCACACATTGCCCTTTTACAGCCACACCCACTTCCCCCCTGCTCCCACCTCCTTTTTTATCCCTGGCAGCTACTAGTCTGTTCTCCATCTCTACAGTTTTGTCATTTCAAGAATGTTATATAAATGGAGTCATATAGTATATAACCTTTGAGGATTAGCTTTTTTCACTCAACATAATTCTCTGGAGATTGATGCAGGATGTTGTATGTATCAACAGTTTCTCAAGCTTTTTTTCCTAAAACTTTTATAGTTTTATATTTAGGTCTGTGATTCATCCTTGACATTTAATAATTTCCCAACACATGTTTTGAACTTGGTTTCTGCTTTTTATTTTCTTTTTTCCCTTACAGGATGAGTTCTTTCAATTCCAACCTTATTCTTCAATACATTGAAAGTCACCTTCACTTGTACTCCTCATTAGTGATTCTATTTTTTGTAAATTCTTTATTAGCACTTCTGTTACTCACAGGTTTGCTTCTACGTCTTTTGTTTTTCACTGCCATATATCCTGTTACTAGAATAGCACACAGCACATTGTTGGTGCTATATAATTCTTTGCTAAATGATTATATAAATGAGTATTTTTCATGTCTCTCAGCTTATTTAGCATTTTCCTTCTTTGTTATTTTTGCTGTACTTTGTATTTCTTCCCTAAGTTTATATCCTATTTTACTAAGTTCAGTTTTGGTAGTATTGAATAGAATATTTATTCCTATGATGACATGAGTTGTTTCAAAACCTTTGTGATTCTAAAGCATTTTAAGATGGAGTGCGATAGCATACCAAAAGGGGGATCCAGAGTTTCTCAAGGAAAGAGTGTGAAGTGGGGCGATGACCTAACAAGGTCATGAGATTGGTTTTATACATGAGGACTGAGAAGTACATACACTGAGTAAAATGGAAGCCATGTTTCTGTGAGAGAAAGGAGTCACAAATATGGAAAGCAGGGAAACTTAGAACCTTGGGGTACTGGATTGGAATTTTAATCTCATGATTTTCTAGATAGAGATAGATAGATGGACTTCCCCCCCACCCCCAGCTCTGTTCACTGGGAGGGCGTGGGAACAATGACATTCCAAGAACAATGAGAATATCTAGCACTTAGATACTGGTTTCAAAATGTCATTGTCCACTAAAGGGAATCAGTGCTTCTTGGAGAAATGGCTAATCCAGGGCTGAGGCAAGGAAAACCTAAGCTGAGCTTGGAGCTTTTTTTTTGTGCCAAAACAAAAAGTGCTCAAAGAATGATAGGACACATGTCAAAAAGACATGGGGGCCAGCTTGAAGGGACTCCTGGCCAATCTGGAACAATTTGAGCACCAAAATAAATAGTAATGATGAAGAGTCATAGCCCACTAATAAGATAGGAATATATGAGTTCATACTGTAAAAAATTAGTAAATAAATGGGGAAAAGACAAAGCTCTACTTCATAATGAATGGAAGGAATGATAGAAATAGAAAATCACCATGTAGCAATTACCATGCCTATAATGGAGAAATCTGGCTGATGCCCCCTTTAATCAAGTGAACATCACCAGAAATGGTATCATCCAAATTGTGTGCATCTGTGTGGTGGCCATGATGCTGCCCTACCCAGACCTCCTTCAAGAGAACATGCTGTGGAGAGCAAGAATGGTTGACCCTTTCAGCTGCTGTCCCCGTGAATGCCAATGTCACACTTCTCCCAGGCTGCTCCCAGCCAATCACTGAGCATGGCAGGGTACTTGTGTCTGTCCATCCTGCCTCACATGGAATTCTTCTAATGGGTAGCATTCCCTTTGAGATGCTCCATCAGCCTGCCTGATGTTTTCTTAGAACTGTGCTGCAGTCTGAACTTCTTCCATCTTTCTCTCTTTTCACAGTTGTCAGATCAGTACCTTGGTCTGAAGGCTCTCCCTGCAAACTGCCTTCTTCCCCGTTATCCTTCATACATGTTTTCCCATTAAATCTCTTGTGTCGTGACCATCTTGGCATCCACTTTTTGGAAGACCTAAACTGACACAACCAGATATGATGCAATGAGAGGGAAAAAAGCATTACTTCCATGATATTTCTGCCAAGGATACACAGGCTGATTCTCTTTGTGAGAAAACATCAGACAAACCCAAACTGAGGAACATTAAACAAAATAACTGACCTAAAAAAAAAAAAAAAAAATACCTGACCTATAGTCTTCAAAAGTGTCAAAATTAGGATGACAAAAGAAAGACAGGAACTGTTGCAAATTAAAGGAGCCGAAAGAGACCTGACAACTAAATGCAATGTGTGATCCTGGATTAAATCTTTTGGTTATTAAGGACATTATTAAGATAATTGGAAAACTTGAACTGATTCCTTGTGTTAGATGGTAATAATGTACTAGTATTTATTTTCTGATTTTTATGGCAGAAGAGAAAATACTGAAGAATTCAGGGATAGTGAATAGGTCATCATGTCTGAAACTGGGTTCAGAAAAATTAAGCTCTTTGGCACTATTCCTGTAAATTTGAAATTCTTACTTTTCCAAAAATAAACTTGGGTGGGTATGGAGAATGGACTGGAAGGTGCCAAGAAGGAAAGTCTGGAGACAAGTTAGAAGACTATTTTAGGTGTCCAGATAAAAAAGATTGAGCCAGCAGTTTTGCCAAGAAAGATTACAAAGTAGCTTCAAGTGACAGAATTAACAGGACTCATTAACAAAGTGGATATGTGGGATAAGGAAAGGGAGTTATTAAAGATAATTTTTTGTTTCTGACTTGAGCAACTGAGTGGATGCTAGCCATATAGTGTAGTAAAGACTTGGGGAATAATATGTTTACGAGAAAATTCAAGACTTCTCTTTTGTACATATTATAATTGAGAAGCCTAATAGACATCCAAATAGAGATATTAGTAGGCAGTTGGTTATATGGGTCTAGATCTTAGAGTAGAAGTCTTGGATAGAGATGTGAATTTAAGAGTATGTGTATAGAGCCACTGAGATGAATGAGATCATCTGGAGGGAGAGAGTAGACATTAAAGAAAGAAAGATGTCGTTAAAGATCGTTAAATGGTGATGATCTCCAATGTTTATAGGTCAGTTAGAGGAAGAAGAGCAGCTAAGGAGACCAGTTATGATGGGACAAATTTACATAATTACTCATCCATCCCAGACTTATAAAATGGAATGAAGATAAGACCCTGCAGGTTTAGCCAGGAGGAAGTTGTGCCTGAGTGAGTGCTGAGTTTGTCAGCTCCTCTCTCAGGAAGTGTTCTCTGTTGTACTTTGACCATCTTCCTTCTGGCATCATCCTCCATTGTAATAGTGGCTGAAAACAGAGGAGCTCTAAATCTGGTTTTAAATTTGCACACGCAATAGGCTCACCCTCTGAAGAGCTTTGGGAATTACCTTTTTTCTCCTGGGGCTCATTAGAAGCTTCCCAGGGTTAACAAACAGGTAAGTATTTGCATTATTACGTATATAAGAGAGAGAAGACTGAGCTCACTTTCAATTAACTATCAAAGTAATCATCAAAGGGAGTTGTAAGTGAGACTTTTCTGAAGACATACAATAGGCTTGAGCCTACTTAAGTGTTCTTTCACAAAACATTCTTATTTAAAATTTTTTAACTGATGTGTCTCTGAAAGATACAAAGCATAGGTGAATTGCTTTTATATATTTTATATGCTTGCTGTTACATAAATTAAATAAAAATAGCTGACATCCTGTAGATAAAGTTAGTTGGTGGGTCTGTTTGGGTACCCCAATAACAGGTAGTAGGAAAGCAAAAACAAAACTAGGAGCAGTAGAACTGGGTGGTCTTGATGACATTTCAGCAGGGGGTTTCTAGGAAGATGTCACAAATATTCACAGTGACTCCAAGGAATCCATTCCAGTGTCCTGTAGGATATGGACTTTGTATAACCTCTGCTCAAGACTGTTCTGAGAGAGCTCTTGAGAGAGCTGACTTTGAAAGGCCTGAGGAGTCTTACTTGATCTGTTGGTTTAACAGAAACACTTCCAGCTCTGCTATTCCCTTTCGAGAGGCTTCATTAACTAACTGGAGTTTGGCCCTGACTTTTCCTTAAGTTCGAGTTCTCTGTCCCTTTTACATTTATGAGCAAACACAGCTAGAGTTCTTGTCTCCTAACCCTCCAGAATCTTAACAGTGAAATCAGTAATAGCAGTGTATTGGGTTACTTGATGGTGTTTCCCATTACACAGAGCAAAAGAAGGAGCCAGCTGGAGAAAGTCTCTCTTCCTTGTCTCTCTATGCACAATTGCTTTTCTTCTCTTTCCTGGAGTAGACCAGGAACCCTGATTAGGGCTCAGCTGTCGCAGATACATGGAAATACAATGTTTCGTGGAATCTGACTGTTAATGTGCACACAATTCTCTTACTTCAGCACTCTTGCCCTCTCAGAAGCATTTGTCTTGTTCTCTGTCTTGTTCACTGTACGGCAGCACCTAGTACAGTACTTGGAACCTAATAGATACATTATAAATATTTTGCTGACTTACTGAATAGTAAAATTAATATCACCTTGTAGAGGTGGAATACTGCTTGCTTACTTTTCTGGATGTAATAAATATTAAAAAATGCTGACATAAATCATTTTTTACTTTTCATATGTTATGTAAATATTAGGGCATATAATTTAATACTCACTATTATACGATACCAGAGGATCTTGCTTTTTCTGGATTACTGAAAACAAAAACATTTAATTTCTTGTGAATTTGATAGAGACTTATTGAATTTTTAAAATAAATTTATTAAGGGATATTATAGAGTTTGATGTAATGAATATGGTCATTAGGGTTTAGCAATTAATTTTCTTATATTTTCAGGAGTTCAAATATTTATTTTTAAAAATCGACTTTGATGTTACACATTTTCATATTTCATGAAAAAGGGGGGTTATTTTAGATGTATAGTTGCAGATTACCCTGAAAATATCATCCTCCAAAACAGTATTTTAAAACTGCAAGCATTCTTTATGGAACCAGAAATCCATATCAATTCAATGGGTTGCAACAATCAAAAGTACTCTGTTTATCTAAATGATTTCTAAGTATGTGTAAATGACACATAGTAATTGATATAGATTATGGTACTGATTTAAATATTGTCTGTTGGCCTTTATAATAAAATCAAAAGATGTTTTATGTACCATGTTTTCCCCTGTGATAATATAGAAATAATTTGATAAAAGGCAAACAAGGTCTGTTTTTCACTGGGCTTTTGTCATTGTATTAACAGTTTGGTTTTTCCATTTTAAAAGTGTTCTTATATTTTTCAATTTTATTTTATTTTATTTTATTTTTTTGAGACAGAGTCTCACTCTATTACCCGGGCTAGAGTGCCGTGGCGTCAAGCTCACAGCAACCTCAAACTCCTGGGCTTAAGCAATCCTTCTGCCTCAGCCTCTCAAGTAGCTGGGACTACAGGCATGCGCCACCATGCCCGGCTAATTTTTTTTTGTATATATGTTTTTAGCTGTTCAGATCATTTCTTTCTATTTTTAGTAGAGACGGGGTCTTGCTCTTGCTCAGGCTGGTCTTGAACTCCTGACCTCGAGCGATTCTCCTGCCTCGGCCTCCCAGAGTGCTAGGATTACAGGCGTGAGCCACTGCGCCTGGCCATATTTTTCAATTTTTAAAATGAAAAAAATCTATATTTTTAATATAGAAAGGTATCTATATTTTTAATCATGTGAATGGCTTAGCATTACTCAGTTAAAAATAAATTCTTTATTTTTGAAAACTTAAAAACACTATGTTATCATTACTATGTCTTACTGTCTTTAAGTCGTGATTAAAATTACAACAAAGCATTTATGTTTCCAGGGGAAAATGTTGCATAAATGAGTTGAATATTATTGTCATCATTTTATGTATATAACTGGGAAAGTATACTGATAATCTAGCCAATATAAACAAACCAAAAAAAAAAAAAAAACTTAAAGTCACTAAAATGTTTGTGACTAAATCAAAGTATATTGGATAAATCCTATTGAACATGTCATGGACTTATTCGTGTCACTAGAAATAAAGACAGTAAGTGTGTCCTTCTAGTATTTTTGCCCAGGTGCCTTGATAAATTAATGTTGAAAATGTGTCCAACTTTGGTTTTCTTCTTTTTTATGCTTCTTGAGACTTAAATTATCCCAGACTAGAATTATTTTGTAGTTTTGTAAAGAAATTTCTTTGTAGCAAATTCTTTTAGGTAGAAATATAGAGAACTCAAAATAATTCTAAACAGATTTCAGATAACGATTATATGTTCTAATTTTATCTAGTGGGAAATAAAGTACTAGTTAAATCTGTCCCTCTGCCACGGAATAATATACATTGACTAAATGGTGCTAATTACGTGTATAAGGTAGAGATAGACACTTTGAGAATTAAACTGTATTTAATATTTAATGTTAACTCCTTTCATATTAACAAGCATTCTATTTAATTCATACATATGGCTCCTTTTAAAGTAAGTTAAAATTACCTTTTCACTTCATTAAATTTACATTCAAATTTATAAAATTTTCACATTAAGTCATTGCCTTGCAAAGCCCATATAATCTTAGGTTCTTATACTGGTATGGTCAAAATAAGAAATAGTTTAAATGATATTTTTTAAATGTAGAAAATACATTTCTGAAATAGTGATCTGTGCCATAAATCCCATAAATTAGATTCCATTTGCTCATAGACTTCTGTTGTGTGTCTGGGGTTATTCTTTGGAAAAATACATGCCACAGTCTAGTTTAGCTGTGACACTGCTCTTAGGAACAGAGCATGGAGATGTCCATAGTAACAATGTAGCATTTTCTCTAGTGACCTACCCGCTCATCTCCTGGCCAGGGTGTGCCTCTCTGTCATCTCCTGGAAAGGGTGTTCCTCTCTATCCCACTGAGGCTGGTCTGGCTCATTTGGATAGTCCCCGGGTTTGAATTCAATGTAAAGCTAACCTCTTTTTGAGCTCTTGCTATGGGTCAGGCACAATGCCAAGCACTATACAGAGATGACCTAACCCTATGAGGTAGACTTTATTAGCCCCTTTTACAGACGAGAAAACTGAAGGGCAGTAAGCTCTCATGATTAGAAAGCCCTTTAAAACATAGTTTGATTCTAGAGCTGAGCTTAGGACCACTATGCTGTATTGCCTTTTCATTTACTAGACTACAGCCTTTTGGTCATGAAAGTGCTACAGGTATACCCAGATATTGACCTTGGCTGCCCTTGAGGGTGCTGGGCAGGACCTGCAGCCCAGCATCCCAGGTCTCTTCGTATGGCTGTGAGCAGTTTGATCCATTTATACCAGTGTGCTACACAAAGGTGATTGTTTTCTATGTGTGCTGTGACATGAAAAAGTTTGACAAGCACACTACCCGAGAACAAAGAAAACATTTAGAGATAAATATATTTAATGTTTCCTAATTTTTAACAGGCATTAAAATACATTTCCAGATTCAGCAATTCCCCTGGCAAGGGATAACTTGTATACCTTATATAATTCTACTTTATTTTGCTTCTTGTCCAAGTATTACATATGAAAAATGGTTTGAGGCCACGCACAATGGCTCATGCCTGTAATCCTAGCACTCTGGGAGGCCCAGGTACGAGGATTAGAGGATTGCTTGAGGTCAGGAGTTTGAGACCAGCCTGAGCAAGAGCAAGACCTCATCTTTACTAAAAATAGAAAAAATTAGCTGAGCATGGTGGTGCATCCTGTAGTCCCGGCTACTCAGGAGACTGAGGCAGGAGGATGGCTGCAGCCTAGGAGTTTGAGGGTGCAGTGAGCTATGATGATGCCACTGCACTCTAACTGGGGCAACAAAGTGAGACTCTGTCTCAAAAGGAAGAAAAGAAAAAGAAAAGAAGAGAAATGGTTTGAGATCAAAACTAATAATTTCTTCCACTGATATTTTGTTATGCTGCATATTAGTTATTCTTGACTGTGAATCAGGCAACATATTTTACCTAGAGTTAAAACAAAGTCTTTACATCATTAAAAATGAATTTATTGAATTATTCTTGATAAATTATTTTTTACTATTTCTATGAACTGCCTACTTCCAAATTAATCAAAATTGCCAGTTGTTTAGGCTTGAATACTGAGGTACACAAGGGTTCATGAGGTTAATAAGGGAACACTTTCTAAAGAAGTGATACTTGCAAGTTTAAAAATATGATGGAGAGAATAGTTATACTGTCTTGATAAGGAATAACCCTTGAGTAGCACTGAAGTGACATTGGAGACTTCACATCACTTTAGTACCTGGACTGAAAGAAAGACAAAATAGTTTAGAATTTCTGGGCACCATACAAATCTTCAAGGGAACCCAACAGGTAATTCCAATTAGCTTAAATAAAAATGTAGAGACATAAACATTTCTTTTTTTTTTTTTTTTTTTTTTTTGAGGTAGGGCCTTGCTCCATTGCCCAAGCTAGAGTGCAGTGGTGTCTGGTGTCATCATAGCTCACTGTAACCTCACACTCCTAGGCTCAAGTGATCCTCCTGCCTCAGCCTCCCAGGTAACTAGGCCTACAGGTGTGCACTACCACACCCAGCTAATTTTTCTGTTTTTTTGTAAAGATGGGGTCTCACTATGTTGCTCAGGCTGGTCTCAAACTCCTGGGCTAAAGCAATCCTCCTGCCTCAGCCTCCCACAGTACTAGGACTACAGGTGTGAGCCACCACGCCCAGTGAGACACATAAACCCTCGAACTCAAGTGTTTTCGTTGTGTTTAAAATGAGTGATTCATAATGCATTCATCATGGAAGCTCATCTGAAAGTGTGGTTTGTGGTTTTCCAGATTTTACCTCAATAGAAGTTTCCAGGCCAAGATAAAACATGATGCAGATGAACGAGGAAGAAAAAATGTATTTCCTCTTGATTGCAATAGAGAACGAGTGCCCACTTACACACACCTGATCCAGTTTAGTGCCCTGATGGGGCCATCTAGGGAGCTTTGACAATTGGTCATCTTGCCAGATACCTGATTACACATGAAGTACAAGGCAGGGGGAAGCAAAGGTGACTCTGGCTGTGAGCCTCATGGACTTAATAATAAAGGGCCATTCATTCAAGAAAAGTCTTACAAGGAAGAGGAGGTGGATGAGTGTATTGGGGGTGGGGAGATGATGAATTCGTCAGGCATCTGGAGGAACAAGGAAGAGACCCAAGCGGAGAGTTCAGGAAAGCAATTGAACATTCTTGCCTCAGGTCAGGTAGAGAGATTAGGACTGGAGGTTTAGAGTTAGGGTACTCATAGGTAATCATAATGTTAGGGGTGAAAGAGACCTCCAAGAAAGAAAGGATAAAGGTAAGCTTAGATAAATGTAGGCTTTATCACATTTCTACCACCTTCACAGGAGTAGAAAGTTGGCAGCAAAAGAGACAGGCAAGCTGATCTCCTCAATGTTCTGAACCCACCGGGCACACCCCCTCTCGGGGCCTGCACTTTCCGTCCTCTGCCCGGAACACTCTTCCCAGGAAGGCTGGGGCTCCCTCTGTGTTCCCGTAATACTCCCTTAAATTTCGGAAACCTCATTCACCAGAGTATAATACTTACCTGTTTCGGTTGTTGTGTCACCTGCTGTGTCATTGAATAAATAAATGGGAGAAGTAGAATGAGAAGAGATGCGCCCAGGGCCTCATTTCCGAAATCAAGATCTTAAAGTTCTGATAAATTGGTCTGATGACATGTTATTTCAAAGAAAATATAAAAGGACACCCATAGTGTGCCAGGCATTCCCGGAACAAAGGTCAGACATTCTTAAACAACGTCAGCAGCACTCTCTCCGTCTCTACCATCATTTCCAGGCAGGGTCTTCCCAAGTGTCAGCAGAGTCAACATTTACTCCAAAACGATTCTGTCCCTGCTGGGGTCACCTGCCTGCCAAGGTGGTGGGGACCCTGATGGACTGACTGCTCCTGGGAGAGGAGGGGAGAGTTTTGAAAGCAGGGTGTGACATGGGGCAAAACCAAAACCAAGTAATGGAAGTCCATTCTAAAAACTGCAAAAGAGGCCATCAGGTGCTCATAGCGGCTTCATGATCTGAAACCACTAGTTAAGGACAGCAAGGGAAAGGGAGTAAATTCACCGTCCTCCTTTCTTACTGTCCAAATTACAACTGACTATCAGAGGAAGGGATGCTAGGTCTGGGCTGGCTTTTGTTGTGTGTCTGACGTTCCATAAATGGAGAGTTTAAAAAGAAAAAAAGATCAGCTGACAATAAAGCCACTTGTCATTGTTAGAATATCAAGCCATGGTATTTTTATTTATTTAAACTTTGCCCCTGGTTTGATATGAAAACATAAATCGAATATAAAATTTTTATGCAAACTTTATTAAAGTTCTGTAAAGTCCTAAATATAGACTGATGTAGATATAGCGTGGACTTTGGACGTAGACCCAGATCCAAAGCCTGCTCTACTTAAGCTTTTGCGTCTCATCCTCTTCCGTTCTTGCCTGAGGGGTTAAATAACAGAATGCATGAAGAGCACTTAGCATATTGTCCAGCTCTGCAGTCAAAGCTGGCATGTACTATTGGTGGTGTTAGGGCTTAAAAATGTTTCGGTTGTGGTAAAATGTATGAAACTTACCATTTTAACCACGTTTAAGTGTACAGTTAAGAGGCGGTAAGCACATTCAGATTGCTGTGCACCCGTCACCACCGCCCATCTCCACAGCATTTTTACATCCCAAGCCGAAACTCCGTACTCATGAAACAATAACTCCCCACTTCTCTCTCACCCCACACCCTGGTAATCACCATCCCACCTTCTGTCTCTATAAATTTACCTATCCTAGGTACCAAATGTTAGTGGAATCACGCAATATTTAACCTTTTGTGTCTGGTTTACTAAGAATTGTTATTAATAGCAAAAGCAAAATCCAGACTGTTTAGTCATTGATTGCTGGGGTTTCTGTACGTCATGGGTCCCCATCCATAGACTTAAATTTCACCATCTTCTTGATAATATCTACTAATTACAGGCATAATGTTCATAGGAAAAAAACCAGTCTCTATGGTGCATGCTTTGGGTGATCAATGTATTTCAACAAGCATTACAGAAGCAGAATTTTTTTAGAAGACTGTATCAAATCTGAAAACAGTTCTGAAGGGAAGCTCTTACATTTGTGGGTGCTTTAACTGGGGTGAAGATGAAGGTTTTCAGCCCCAGTATAGCACCTTTTTACTTATCAACCTCTTGACTCCTCTCCCAAGTGACTGTAAAATGTGCAGTTGGTGAGCAAAATAGTTGGCAACAAGGCATACATATTTAAAAATTATTAAAAATGACCATGGTCTAAATCAAGAGATGTGATTAGTTGTTATTCAGGAAAAATGCCCTATTTAAAATCAATTTCTCTTGCAGATGTGTAGCAGTTGCACAACCTGTTTCTTTTTTGCATATGTATGAGCTAAATGAACTGTTTCCCTGCCTCCAAAGTCTGCATTCCCTCAGTTCTGCACCGTGATTGCCAATTCATTCATGAACACAATGCAAGAATCATTAAGCCTGTTACCATCAAGTACCTAGGAAGTTGTTTCTGCAGCAATGAATCATCCATGTGAAATCTCTTAGGATTTTTACTTTACTCCAGGGACTTTTTAATGCAAATGTGACTCTATTGGTCAAGTGGAATGTGCTAAACCTGCCACTTAAAAATCTGAGAGCCGACTGTTCAGCTCCTTCATGCCTTGTGTTTCTGATGTCTACGCCCCAGATTATGATAACTGTTAGTACAACCAACAAATGCCACTTCCAACCGCAATCTCTGCTTTCTTTATATAATCTTGGGCAATCAGCCTCAGTTATTTCATCTGTAAAGTGTTCATAGAAAAAAAAACCCAAACTGTAAAATAATTTAAAGAGGTTTTTTCTGAGCCGAATGTGTGTGACTGGCCCTGAGCACATGGCCTCAAGAGGTCCTGAGAAAATGTGACCATGGTAGCCAGGTTACAGTTTGGTTTTATCCATTCATGGAGACAGGAATTACACTAAGATCGCAAGTCAATACGTGGGAAGCATACGTTGGTTTGGCCTGAAAATGCAGGACATCTAGAAGCTGCGGGTGTGGGGAGTTTACAGGTGGTAGGTGGGTTTAAAGAATCTTTGATTTGTAATTAAAGAAATGAAACTTTGTCTAAAGGCAATTTAGGATGTCTGTTAATAACCAGCACAAGTCAAGTAATCTGTTAGGTAAAGTGATGGCCTGTAGATGTGGTTGAAGCTGTGTCTTGCGTGGCCTTAGGCCTGGTAGTGATTTAGTATCTTATTGTTACAAACATTAACCCCAAATTGGGGGAGGGGGACACGACAGAGGCATATCTGACTTCCCTTCTCCTCATGTTAGGCAACTCCATCTAAGGGTTTTTCTGGGGTCCCCTTGGCTAAGAGGGGTCCATGCAGTCAGCTGGTGGGGTGGGGAGCTTAATATTTTATTTTAGTTCACAAAAATATGAGGATAAAGATAGCTTGTGAGAATGTTTAGCACAGTATGTGGCTTTCAGTGGGACATACAGGAAAATATTAGATTTAGGAAAGAAGTACATGAGTGTTTACGTTGTACTTTTCCAGGCTTCTTCCTCCTTGAGACTGTTCTTACTTCTCTCCCAATAACCATCTCATACCTGCTTGCTCTGTATTTGGGAACTGAAATTTCCACCTCATTTGCCCACCCACTCCTAGGCCTGTTCAACCCTGGACATTCTGCCTGGTGTAAATGAGGACTGCTGGAAGCCACCACTCCTGTGATTTACTTACTTTTATCTCATCCATCTCCTTGGCCCTCAGGACTCTGCCTGCAGCTTTGCAGAGCAAATGTGACATCTCCCTATCTCTAGTTTTTAATCTGAAAGACATGGCACTGATTCAGACAGACATTTGAAAGGACACTGTGATCACCAAGGGAGACAAAAAATCTTTAAGAATAGGACCAAAAAAAAAAAAAGTGTATAAAGTTTACATTCACCCTGAGCTGTTTGTCAGAAAAGATGATGTTATGTTCCACATAGACTTTTACTTCTTTGAACAATTATGCTGGTATTTACTGAGTGCTTGCAACAGCCCAGGCACTGTGCTAAGCACCTCACATGTATTATTTCAGTTAATCCACCCAGTAATCCTAGGAGGTAGGTGCTGCTCTCACTCATTTTATAGATAAGAAATCAAAGACTTAGGTTAAGTGACTTTCCTAACATCATACAGTAAGGGGCAGAGCTGGATCAAACCAAACAGACCTGAGAAGCCATGGTCTGGCCACCACTCCAGGGTATTCAGTGATATGTTCGAATGCACTTACTCAACCTAGAAAAATAATACTGAGTTATTCCTTTAGGAAGCATCTGGACAGCTGTAAATGATGGTCCTTTTTACTGCATATTTTTGTCTCTTACCCTCTTTATCTTTCTTTTATTGAGGCCCTTATGGTTAATTTTTAAATACTAAATTCATTTGTTCTTCTCTGTTCCTTGCAGTAAGAAACATAAGGCTTCGAGAGGGCCATGCAACTGTACATGTTTGAAATTCCTTGTCAAGGATATGGCGACGTAAAACGTTGAATCCATGCAAGAGTAAATGGTGATTTCAGTGATTCTTGTGGTTGGAATTTTTCTTTTGAAATCAAAATAGTAAGAACATTGATTAAGTCCCTGTTAAGGTGTGCCTGTAAATTAAGAATTAGGAATGCTCCATGCAGAATATTTTATTTTTTTCCAATCAGAAATAAAAAGTCCCACATGTAGACTTTATTGACTATATGAAAATAATATCATGAATTAAAAGATTTCATGTGGATTATAACTGTGGTCTTAAGAGTGGGTCCACAAGATAGTCCATTGAGAAGGTTCTATTTCTTTAATGAGAGCTTCAATTGCTACTCTTTTTTTTCCAGCTCATTCTTGTTTAATTTCTATTTTTGTATATGTTTTAAAATGAGCATAAATGTCTTATAATGTTCATAACAGTAATCTGTAATTTATATTTGAAATTCTGTGATACTACTGTGATATACATATGAGGTACAAGCTCAAAAATGTTTTATTGATGGAATCAGTGATCAAAAATAGTCTGGAGTGCACGGGTTTAGAGATCTTTTGAAATTACAAAATATTAGGAATTCTTGTGAATTTGCGATTTAAGCTTCTAACATTTCTAAAATATAATGAGCATTTATTTATTTGTAGTCTAACCAACCAGTAGTTTAAATAACCAGAGCTCTTAGAAAAAGATACAATATTTCCATAAGAAACAGCTAAACCATAGTACATATGTCAGGGGATAAAATTAAAAGGCCACTTGTAGGACATGCCAGGTTCATTTCCATTAAAGCATGGTGATCAGATCCTGTGGAAGATGGCAGACTAGAAGCAGACCACATGCACCACTGTCAAGGAGAGGATTGAAAGTTGCAGGCAGATACCTACCTACAGATGGCTCTTCTTGGAATGAACATTGTGAAACTCTGGAGAAGCCATGGGGAATGTTTAGAGTGAAGGAGGTGACAGGGCTATTAACTGGGCAAGATCCAAGGGATCTGTGGGGAGGCATCCACATGTGGGAAAGCTCAGGAGGAAAGAGCCCTGGGGCTCCACCCTCACCCCACAGGCTCTGCAGCTCTAGCTGACAGGGGGCTCCCTCCACTACTGCAGACCTCTGGACTGATCACGGAGCTGCTTAGGGTCTGTGCAGAGACAGTGCACCAGAGAGTGGGCGCAGCAGGGATCCGGTGGCTGCCAATCCTAGATTTCTGCAGTTGATGCCTTCTTGAGCTCTGAGGTGCACAGCGCCAGGTCTGCACAGGACTCAGCCTGCAGCAGCGGCTAAGCCTGGGAGGGAGCGTACAGCACAGACGCTACCACATGCTATGCCCTGTGACTGGAAGCTGAGTGCCCCTTCACCCCTAGTACAGGATCTGAGCAGAGGAGGTGTCTCAGGTACCACAGGCACCATCTGGGAAGCCTTGGGTGACTACCTCAGTGGGACCTGGGGGGTGAGAACCCCAACTGTCCAGTGGCCCTGACATGCCTCCATGGTCCTTGTGGCACTGGAGCTGACTCCTGCCTGTGTGGCTTGGCATGTGCAATCCTTGTGCCCTCAAACAGCCCCCCGCCCAAGCAGCTCTGCCTCCGTGGTCCCCAGTTCTGGCTCTGAGGTTCTCACTGAATCTGGACCTGAGACTCTGCCCCTGTGGCTCAAGAGCCTCTATCGGGCCCATTGATGCCAACCTCAATATTCCAGCATTGCTCCTGAACCCCAAGACCCCACCCCCAAATCTCTACCACTGCTGCTGGGCCCAGAGAAGAGCCCTAAGGTCTAATGCTTTGCCAGGGACCCCCCTGCCTCAAACCATCATTATACCTGAACCTGGTTTGAGCAAACACCCACAGCCTGGACATTCATGACCACTGCCTAGAGAGCCTCACCCAGCTGCCACTATCACCTCTGTGGAGAGACCCTAGACAGAGCAATCCCCACAGTAATAGCCTCCATGGAGAGAGTCTCACCCAGTCCCCAACTCCGACTTCCAACAATGATCTGGGGAAAAACCACACGAAGACCATCCAGCACCAGATGCAACTGTGGCAATCACAGGGAAAGGGACAAAACAGTTGTATTACAGGCTCTCAGTATATCCGCCCTTCCCCTGCTTGGTCAACATTCCAGAGTAGGACACAAAAGCACCACCTAGGGACCTTCCCTCTACCCACCAAGTAGAAGAATTCCCAACAAAGGAGAACAGGAGTCCTACAAACATATTATCCCTGAGCTGAGAGAAGAGGATTCAAATGAGGAGAACACAGCAAAAGAACCCTGGCAAATGAAAAAATAAAACAGTTCAACACCCTCAAAAGATCACTATGGAGCTACAATAATAGACTCTAACCACGAGGAAATTGTTGAAATGACAGAACTGGAATTCAGAATATGGATGGCAAAAAAGATGAATGGAATTGAAGAGAAAGTTAAAAACCAACAAAAAGAAGCCAAAAAAATATTTCAGGAAATCAATGAAAAAGTTACTAAAGAGCTAGACAACATAAGAAAGGATATAACAGAACTTAAAGAAATGAAACAATCATTTAGCAGTGGTCCCCAACCTTTTTGGCACCAGGGACCAATTTCATGTAAAACAAGTTTTCCACAAACTGAGGGATGGGGGATGGTTTCAGGATGATTCAAGAGCATTACATTCATTGTCCAGTCAAACCTCTCTGTTAATGATAATCTGTATTTGCATCCGCTCCCCAGCACTAGCATCACCACCTCATCTCCACCTCAGATCATCAGGCATTAGATTCTCAAAAGGAGCGTGCAACCTAGATCCCTCACATGCACAGTTTACAGTAGGGTTCTTGCTTCTATGAGAGCCAATGCACTGCTGATCTGACAGGAGGCAGAGCCTATGCCGTGATGCACGCAATGTGGAGTAGCTGTAAGTACAGGTGAAGCTTCATTTGCTCACCCACTGCTCACTTCCTGCCGTGTGCCTGGTTCCTAATGAGCCATAGACCAATATCGATCTGCAGCCCAGGGATTGGGGACCACAGATTTAGAGAATATCAAAACACAGCAGAAAGCTTCAACAAAGGATTAAACCAAGCAGAAGAGAGAATCTCAAAGCTTGAAGATGAGACCTTCGAACTAATCCAGTCATTCAAAGATGCAGAAAATGAAGAATACTGAACAAACACTTAGAGATAAAATATGAGACTATGTGAAGCAAACTAATATATGAATTATAGGTATCACTGAGGGAGAGAAAGAGCAAAAAGTGTGTAAAATCTATTTGAGGGAATTATTGAGGAAAACTACCCTGGTATTGCTGGAGATTGTGACATCCAGATACAAGATGGTCATAAAACACCAGGAAGATTCATAGCAAATATGAAATCTCCAAGACACATAGTAACCAACCTGGCCAAAGTCAAATTGAAGGAGAGAATTCTACAAGCAGCAAGATGAAAGCAACAACTATTCCACTAAGGAAAACCCATCAGGCTAAGTGCAGGCTTCTCAGCAGAGACCTTACAAGCCAGAAGGGATTGGGGCCCCATCTTCAGTATTCTTAAAAAGAACAACTGCCAGCCTAGAATTTTGTATCCTGCAAAACTAAATTTTATAAATGTTGGAGAAATGAAGACTTTTCCAGACAAGTAAATACTGAGGAAATTTTTTATGACCAGAGTTGCCCTGCAGAAAATATTCAGAACTGCATTATATATGGATCAGCACAATAGATACCCACCAGTGTGGGTATGAGCTAAAGCTCATAGGTCATAAAAAACAATAGCACAAGGGGGAAAACAAAGCAATACGGTATACCCAACATGATGAAGAGAAAAGCATTCCACACATAAATAATATCACTCAATGTTAACAGTCTGAATGCTCCACTCAAAAGACATAGGCTAGCTGACTGGATGGAAAAACACAACCCAAGCTATCTTCTCTCTCCAGGAAACATATCTAAACCACAAGGACACACACAGACTCAATGTGAAAGGGTGGAAAAAAATATTCCCTGCAAATAGAAATCAAAAGAGAGTAGGTATGGCCCTTCTTGTATCAGATAAAATTGGCTTTAAATCAACAATGTTAAAGAAACACAAAGATGGTTATTATCTAATAATAAAGGAAGAAATTCAACAAGAAGAAATAACAATCCTAAGTATATATGCACCTAACACAGGAGCTTCCAGATTCATAAAGCAAATTTTACTAGATCTAAGCAAAGAGATAAACGGTAGCATCATAATTGCTGGGGACTTCAACACCCCACTGACAGAGATAGATAGATCATTAAGCAGAAAATCAACAAACACTGGACTTAAATGGGACTCTAGAACAAATGGAACTAACAGATATTTACAGAACATTTTACCCAAAAACTACCGAATATATGTTCTTCTCATCAGCACATGGGACATTCTCCAAGATGGATCATATCTTAGGCCACAAAACACGTCTCTACAAATTTTCAGGAATTGAAATCATACCATGTGTCTTCTCAGATCACAGTGGAATAAAACTAGAAATCAATTAATTCCAAGAGAAATATTAAAATATACACAAATTCATAGAAATTCAAAACTAACTTCTGAATGATTCTTGGGTCAATGATGAAATTAAGATGGATATCAAAAAATTGTCAAACTAAATGACAAAGGGACACAGCTATCAAGATCTATGGGATTCAGCAAAATTAGTCCTAAAGGGAAAATTCATAGCCTCAAATGCCTACATCAAAAAGACAGAAAGATCACAAATTAACAGCACTTCTATTTAACATAGTATTGGAAGTCCTAGCCAGGGCAATCAGGCAAGAGAGAGAAATCAAAGGCATTCAAATCAGGAAAAAGGAGGTCAAACTATCACTTTTTGCTGACTATATGATCGTGTACCTAGAAAATCCCAAAGACTCCACCAACAGACTCTTGTGTTTGATAAATAAATTCAGCAAAGTCTCAGGTTACAAAATCAGTGTATACAAATTAGTGCCATTTCTATATACTAATGATAGTCAAGCTGAGAGTTAAATCAGACTCAATATCATTCATAATAACTGTCAAGAAAATGAAATACTTAGGAATATATTTAACCAAGGAGGTGAAAGATCTCTACAAGAACTACAAAACACTGCAGATAAACCTCTGATGACACAAACAAATGAAAAAACATGTCATGCTCATGGATTGGTAGAATCAACATTTTTAAAATGTCCATAGTGCTCAAAATGATTTACAGGTTCAATACAAACTCCATCAAAATACCAACATCATATTTCACAGATCTAGAATACTAATTCTATGCTTCATTCAGAACCAAAAAAGAGCCTGAATAGCCAAAAAAGCAATCTTACTCAAAAAGAACAAATCTCAAGGCATCACGTTACCAGACTTCAAATTATACTATAAGGCTATAGTAACCCAAACAGCATGGTATTGGTACAAAAATAGAGACAAAGACCAATGGAACAGTACAGAGAATCCAGATATAAAACCATCTACCTACAACCAACTAACCTTTGACAAAGCAGACAATAACATACACTGAGGAAAGGAAGCCCTACTCAATAACTGGTGTTGGGAAAACAGGATAGCCACATGCAGAAGAATGAAACAGGACCCCTATCTCTCACCATTTATAAAAATTAATTAAATGTGGATAAAATAATTAAATGTAAGGCATGAAACCATAAAAATTCTATAAGAAAACATAGGAAAAAACTCTCTAGACTTAGACCTAGGCAAAGAATTTATGACTAAGACCCCAAAGGCAAATACAGCAACAGCAAAAATAAATAAATGGGACTTGATTAAATTAAATTAAAAATCTTCTGCACAGTAAATTATCAACAGAGTAAATAGCCTACAGAATGGGAGAAATATTCATAAACTATACATCTGATAAATGACTAATAATCAGAATCTACAAAGAAGACAAACAAATCAGCAAGAAAAGAAACAAACAACCTCATTAAAAAGTGGGCAAAAGATATGAACAGAAGTTTTTTAAAACAAGATAGAGAAATGGCCCACAAACATATGAAAAAATGCTCAACATCACTAACCATTTGGGAAATGTAAATTAAAACCACAATGAGATATTGCCTTACCCCTGTCAGAATGGCTATTATAAAAAAGTCAAAAACAATAGATGCTGGGATGGATGCAGAGAGAAAGGAATGCTTATACACTGTTGGTGAGACTGCAAATTAGTACAGCCTCTATGGGAAACAGTATGGAGATTGCTCAGAGAACTAAAAGTAGACCTACCATTCAATCCAGCAATCCCACTACTGGGAATTTACCCAAAGGAAAAGAAGTCATTCTATCAAAAAGACACATGCACTTGAATGTTTATTGCAGCATAATTCAGAATCACAAAAGATGTGGAATCAACCTATGTGCCCATCAATTTCTGAGTGGATTAGCCAAATATGGTATCTATGTATTCTTAAGATATAATAAATTACACTTTGGATTCAAAATTAGACATTTCATATTTAATGACCTGATACCATGGAATACTACTCAGCTATAAAGAGGAATGAATGTCTTTTGCAGCGATTTAGATGGAACTGCAGACCATTATCCTAAGTATCTCAGGAATTGAAAAACAAACACCACATATACTCTGTAATAATTTGGAACTAATCAATGGGCACACATGGGTACAGAGAGAAGTAAAAGTCATTGGAAATCAAGAAGCGGGGAGGGAGGTAGAGGAGGGGCAAAAACCTAACTAACAGGTACAATGAACACTACTTGGGTAATGGGCACACTGGTAGCCCGGACTTAAGCATTATAAAAGCTATCCATATAACAAAAACATTTGTACCCCCTTAATACTTTGAAATTTAAAAAAAGTATAATAATTAAAAGCTGTAATATGACCTTGGGGCCTTGTAAAACTCTTAATTACACACTGGTTTAAATTGTCTTGAGAATTGTCTCAGAGAATCACCCCTTTGCTCTTTGCCTGGCTAACTCCCTCCCACTCTTTCAGCCTCAGCTAAAATATTTTTCCTTCCCTCAAGTTCATATTATTAATAGTTGACTTTCCCATGTGCTCCATATCAACTCGTACTGTCCTCTCCTTTAACATTTATCACATTGCATGTTTAGATGTCTATCTTTCAGCCCTACATTTGTAACATTCACTTCACATTTTGGACAGACTGGTCTATCTGGTCTTGATTCCCTGGATGCATCTCTAAGTGGAGAAATAATGGTGCCTGAATGAAACCTACCCTCTTGGGCAGTGCAGAAGCTTCTCTGGCCCGTAAATGACATTACACACTCTCCTTTGTCAGCTGGTTTGAACTTTGTGGACTGTTTATTAAATGCTTTGATATCTTCACATAAATCCATGATTTCCTCACTCTCTCTTCCTTTTTCTTTTTCTCATCTCTTCCTCTCTTCTATCTCTTCTGTTTGTTAGACTGACCGGTTAACCATGGGAATCGTTGTTTTTCTCTATCCTATAGTCTACAGGAAATTAATCATGGTTGTTCAGGCAGTGTCAGCAAAACATGATAATCCAGAAAGGGGCCCGCTGAGAAGTGCTGCTGAGCAGAGAGCAAGAGAGTGCACCAGGAGCACAGGAAGGGAGTGCAGAGATGATTTTATTATTATAATAGATGAGACAAGATTTCATAGGCTATTTGACCCTTGATCCATACCAGTCTTCTATACAAGTTTCCCCTAATTTTGGGAAAGCAATGGGTATTTCTTTCTCAGTTTTTAATCTATTTTTTCTAAACAAGAAAATACATTTTCTCTATCTTTATATCCATTTGACTCCAGAGCAAAGATGCTAGAAATTATGCTGTCAGCCGAATTGTATTTGATTATGAAGGAAAAACATTGCTGAATTATTTGAAATTCTATCTTACTTATGTCCTAGTTCAAATATGATCTTGACTTTGTTTGATTGCAATAGGTCATGTTTTATAACCATTCCTCAGCCATTTTCTGGATCATGAATTCAATATCATGATTTATGTTTTATTCCTGTTCGTTGATTCAAAAAGTATTTTATTTAAGTTTTTGTTGTGTTGAATATTTCTTTTGTGGATCTGAATTGCAAATCTGTTCTTCCCCTCTCTCCCAGTGCTAACAAAAACAAAAACTATGTTAGGTCTCATAAATGACTTTTAAAAGAAGAGTTGAACTAATTCCTTTTTTAAAAAAACTTATACTCTTAAAATCTTTTTTCTTTATACAAAATGTAAGGATCTACAAAATACAATAAACAAAAAGAATACAATCACCCATAATCCAACAATCCAGAGACAACCACTATGAAATTCTAATATTTATTCTTTTTGTCATTTTTCTTTTAATCTAAAATTTTATGTATGTTTGTAAAATTAAGTGAAAAAAAGAAATAGTGTATGTAGGATAGCTATTTGTGAAAAATAAGAGAAAAAGAGTATACACAGGCAAATTCTTATTAGTTTTTCTTCTTCTTTTTTTGATAGAACACTTCTCAGTTTTTAATACTCCTCCTTTATTATACATACACACAGGCACACACACATACATTCATACATATATACACACACACATATCTGAATGTGTGTGTGTATGTGTATATATATATTCTAAAACTTCTTGGCCAATTTTTATAGAGAAAAAAATGCATATTTACATCCTCAAAACTCAATACAACAATTTTAACAAAACAATGTTAATTGGCCATTTGTATTCTTCCATAAATAACTTGCTGATAGCTTTTATTCTTCTGTCTACTAGGTTGTCTTGGTTATTGATTTGTAGGAGGAGCTTAATATTTTTTGCCATCTTGTTTGCTTTTGGCTGTAGTTCACGTAGTTTGCATTTGAGTTGTCTTTTATTATATGGAAATTTAAGTTATTTTATGCAATCAAATCGGCAAATCACCACATATTCCTTATGTGGCTTCTGAGTTCTAGGTCATACTCAGAAAGGCCATTTTTCTCTGTAAAATTATAAAAGTATTCACCTATATTTTCTGATATAGTTATATGTATGTTTATATGTACATGTATTATATATTATTATATTAAATTTAGATAATTAGTACATATGAAATTTATTTTGTAAATCAATGAGGTTTTCCCCCAGATGGTCCAGTTGTCCAACTATTGCTTTGAAATGCCACCTTTGTTATATATAATTTCCCATATATATCTCAGTTTATTTTTGGTCTCTCTATTCTGTTCCATTGATATATTTATCTATTCTAGTATCTGTGCCAGTTTATTTATTTATTTATTTATTTTGAGACAGATTCTCCCTCTGTCACCCGGGCTAGAGTGCAGTAGTGTCAGCCTAGCTCACAGCAACCTCAAACTCCTGGGTTCAAGTGATCTTCCTGCCCCAGCCTCCTGAGTAGCTGGGACTACAGGCATGCACCACCATGCCTGGCTAATTTTTTCTATTTTTAGTAGAGACGGGGTCTCGCACTTGCTCAGGCTGCTCTCAAACTCCTGACCTCAAGTGATCCTTGGATCCTCCTGCCTTGGCCTCCCAGAGTGCTAGGATTATAGGTGTGAGCCACCATGCTTGGCCCAGATTTTTAAATGTCAATAGCATTATTCTACATTTTTAAATACAGTAGGGCAGCTTCTGCTTTATTATTCTTTAAAAAATTTCTTGAGTATACTGGAGTGTTTACTATCCAGCTACACTTTTGATTCAGTTTGACAACTTACTAATGTGAGTTTTCTGAATTAAGGAATATATTATGTATTAACACTAATCTGAGATTTTTATAATCTTATTTGAAAAAGTTTTAGAGTTTATTCCTAGATATTTTATTATTAGGGTTGCTGCTGAGTGAGACCTCTTTTTTTTATATCTCATTATTACTTGGATACGGTTGTCATAGAGGAAAGCTATTATTATTTACAGTATCTTTGGGGCAGACTATTTTATCTAACATATTGTTTCTAAGCAGATTATTTCTATTTCCTGTCCTATAGAATGTTGAGGAGAAAATGATCACAGAGTGAACTGCCACGGAAGGATGCTGAGATTTTGACAACCTCGTGTGGGTCTCTGAAAGTTTGCTCAGAGTAGGCTATGATGTTATGTGACCTAGTAATGTGTCACACAAGGGAAATGAGGTGGGTTCCCAGTACTCTTGTCTGATCTGGGAAACTCTCAGAACTAGGAAGTGTTGATAACATACATTTTAAAGCAAATTAACCACTAATTGAAAATAAATTAGGATGTTGGCTTTGCATTCTCAAAGGGACAGAAGCACTTAGTTTAAAACTTTGAAGAAAACTGAAATACATACTCTGCTAGGAACGATTGTGTTAAGGGGTTCTGGTTTGAAATGTTTGTGTGATGATTCAGCATTTTTTTCAAGTGGAATTTTAAAAAGTTAATTGACCACCAACTTGAATCAATTAAACCTATATTTTATACACAACTATGGGATTACCCTGAAAGGTAAAAAATAAGAAAGCTCTTTTATTAGTGAAATCTAACAAATATTTAAACAGTAGTAACCATTAAAATTTTACAGAGGTTTATCGTTTAAATAGTTTTTTATATTTGAGATCAGTTAATCCTCATAAAAGTCCTGTGAGTAGAAAAAGTTCTAGTTTTGTTCTTCCTTTTCCAATGAAGCAACTGAGGTTTAATAAGGTTACATGAACCATCCAAATTTATATAACTATTAAGTAGTAAAGTCAGGGTTTAGATGCAGATCCCATGATGCTTTTACCAATGTGCATGGCAATCTACACTGCTGCCTCCCATAAGATCCAGCTTATTTTAAAATGAGATATGAAATATTCTGTCTTGCTTTTGATCAACTTGATTGCAGGGCTGCACACCCATATCTGATGTTAACATTGCATGGGGACACCAAAATGCTTTACCAGGCAGTCTGATGATTGCCTTTCTGCCACAGCCAATGAAAGGTTTCATTAAAATCCTCCAATGTATTTGGTTTATTTTTGCTATCCATTGGCTTTTTGCTTAGCAGTTGAGTCCTATATTATAACCAGTTGCAATATAATTCTATAAGAAAATGTTCACAGTTTTTACAACCTAAGTAAAATGAACTCTTTACAATGCCATTATCATGAGTGCTTAATGCCAATAAGGATTTGATTTTTTTTTTTTTTTGGTGTGTTTTAGAATCCACAATATTTTAAAGACCACTTCTGAACTTTCCATAACAATTTTTTTTAATTGTGAGGCTGCTGAATTACTTGGATATTATTTTTCTTATCCCAAATACCCTTCTTCCTGGTGAGGGGGTCTAGGATGAAAGAGGATAGAGTGTTAATGGATTAAGCTTATCTAAAATGGTCTGTAATTGTTTTTTTTTTTTTTTTTTTTCATGGAACCCCAATGAATATCTTATTGATGGCCAGGGAATATACTTTGAAATAAATTGGGTCAAAACAATTAATATTTTCTTCAAAGTTCTTAAAATTCAAATCTTTTGAGTAGAATAGCATAGTCTTATCTTGTGTACATTTATGTATTTAGTTAATATATCCTGAACCCTTCAAAAATTTTTTGAGATCTTGTTATAATCCTTACTTCTAAAATACTCATTTCCTTTCTTCTTATCCTACCCTGCCCTTGTCATATCACTTTTCCCCCAAATTCTTCATCAGATCCACAGAACTAGTGATTTATTCAAACTCATCTCTATACAATGAAGTGCTGGATCAGAAATATGAAAAAAAGATAATGTTTCAAATATTTCAAGTTAAGGAATTTTCAATGATAAAAGAATATCTCATTAAAGATTAACCGTAGGATTCTCTTTTGTGCTGGCTTCCAGCTTCAATAATTCGAACTTTGAATAAAAGAATATATGACTTAAAAATTAGTAATGAAAGTGAAGTAAAAAAATACCCTTTTTGTGAATCTCTCAGAAGATTCCACTCAAATCAGAAAAAGTCAATGTCCTATACTGTGTTCATCACTTTTTTTAAGTCTACATTCAAGGTTTAACACTGCAAACTGTCAATCCAAATTAGGGCTGGGTAAAAAAACCTTCTGTCTAGATGAGGTACTGCAGTAAGGAAAAGGAATAAATAGCACATTAAAATACTGTCTTTTAAATAAAAGACTCCCATGCATAGAGCCTCCTAACCAAACCCATCTTTGTTTCATGCTTACATCTGAATTCTTTATAAGGTAGAGATACTTTGTCAGGGTATTACATCTCTAGCACCTCAAGGAAAATATTATCTTAATGTAATAAACTACCTATTTACAAATACATAAAACAGTTATATGTCTTTCTGTGTAACATTCTAGCATCTGTGTAATTTTCTCATTTAGTATTTCTCTGAGTGTTTTCTGTTAATTTGGTTGAAGAGTGAAATATTACCATAAAGAGAATAGCATATTGCCTTGTTACCAATAAAGAATTGTCTAAAGATTTGGTTTCTTAGCATCAGTTTTTTCCTGGTTATTAACACTAACAAGAATGCTTCAGATGCTTTGAGTGTGAGTAGTGTTAGAAATGTACCATGAAAGGTTTTAAAGAATAATTTTGAGAGGAACACATACACCCTGTATTTCTCCACCAACAAAATGTGGCAAAGGCTTTTTTATCAAGTAACATCAAACTGTGGAGTTTTTTTATTTTACAAAAAGTGTGCTTGTTCAAAATAATAATTCTTGAAATATATTGCCATTTACTATGTACCAGGCACTATGCTAAAATCTAATGGGATAGGTATCTTCCTTACACCAATTTAATAGCTAAGGAACCTAAAGTTGCGCAAGGTAACAGAACTAGCAAATGGTAGGGACAGATTCAGTCCATATCTACGTAAATTTAGAGCCTGAAGGTTTAATCAAACCTATAACTACAGAGAAGCAGAGAGAATATTTGGCATCTTCTGAACATATTCTTCAAAAGATGTATTTTTTAACAAGAAAATTAGAATGTTATGTTGATATGATGGCTGTTATGACTATGATAGCAGCTGCAGTGTGAAAATAATAGTGTTAGAAGCTGGCATCAACCTTGCTTTTAATCACTGCACCATAGTGCCTCCCAGGACACTGAGTAATTCATCCTGAGGATTTTTTTTCTGTTTTATCTACCATTACTTGGTTATTTATTTATTACCTGGTTACTATTTATTACCTGGTACCTGTTTCCTAGTTTTAAAAGTGTTTCAGAAGTCAGGTACTACTTTTTTAAAAAAATCCTCACATTTGGAGAGGAAATATGGGGCCTTCTACAAATCCTATAAGGGACTGTCTATCTTTTTTTCCCTACAATAATAATCCTGTCTTTTGTATGAAGGTAATGTCAGTAGATCATAAAATGGAATTGCTTTTCCTGCCAGTGGTGGTGACGGCTCATAGAGGTGGTCCTATTCTTTCACTTACCCTACTGACTTATATTTTTGGGACATCTGGTAAGATCCAGTAGGTAGAGAAGCTTGCAAATGATCTTGGGGTATAGAGGTACAGTTTTAAGGGAATGAATGTAGATGTATCCATCTAATCATTACTACTGGAAAAATAATTCAGATTGTCCCTCATACTTAGAATCTCATTCATAAGGTTTTCAACAGCAAAGACTTTCTGCACATAAGTAGATGACAGAGAGCTTGGTCAGGAATTAAATATGATCTATGACTTGTCAAAAGCTTGCTTAACACATTGGACAGTACTGTAGTCTATTTAACTAAATGCTGCATGTCTATGTCTGTGTTGGGACAGCTCATTTGCAACTAAAATATTTATCCTACATCATCTTGGTTTGTTAGGGGTTGAATTGCGACTCCTTGTCCCCGAATTCATACATTGAAGTCCTAACCTCAGAATGTGACCTTATTTGGAAATAGAGTCATTACAGATGCAATCAGTTAAGTGAACATGCGGTTATATTAGAGTAAGGTAGGCTCCTAATCCAATATGACTGGTGTCCTTATGAAAAGGAGAAATTTGGATCAAAAGGTATTAATAGTTCTACTTTTAGCTCTTTGAGGTAACTACCTTTTGATCCAGCAATCCTATTACCTGGGGATCTACCCAAAGGGAAAAAACATTCTATAAAAAAGACTTCTGCACTTGAATGTTTATAGCAGTACAATTCACAATTGCAAAGATGTGGAAACAACCCAAGTATCCATCAATACATGAGTGGATTAATAAAATGTGGTATACGTATACCATGGAGTACTACTCAGCCACAAAAAACAATGGTGAACTAGCACCTCTTGTATTATTCCGGATGGAGCTGGAGTCCATTCTACTAAGTGAAGTATCACAAGAATGGAAAAACAAGCACTGCATGTACTCACCATCGAATTGGTACTAATTAATTAACACATATGTGCACATATGATAGTAACATTCATCGGGTGTTAGGCAGGTGGGAGGGGGAGGAGAGGATGGGTATCTTCACACCTAATGAGTGCAGAGGGCACTGCCTGGGGTATGGGCACGCTTGTAGCTCTGACTTGGGTAGGGCAAAGGCAATATATATAACTAAACATTTGTACTCCCATAGTATTCTGAAATAAAAAATAAATAAATAATATTTTTAAAAAAGGAGAAATTTGGACACAGAGATACATAGGGAGGATGCCATGTGAACATCAAGGTGGAGTTCAGAGTGATGCATCTACAAGCCAAGGAACCCCAGATTGCCAGAAAACTGCCAGAAGCTAGGACAGCAACATGGAGCAAATTCTTCCTTACAACCTCCAGAAGGAACCAATCCCACTGATGCCTTGATCTTGAACGTCTTAACAATAAATTTCTGTTGTTAAAGCAACCTGGTTTGTGATAGTTTGTTATGACAGTCCTACCAAACTAATACATGGAGGATCACAGAAAGATCCCCATTGATTTAGAGTTAAATATATTTCTCTATGCCTTCAGGATGTTGATATGAAAAGTTTATTTAAATAAGCCTTTATGCTTACGTTTTGTAAAGCTATTGTTAATATACCAACATGCTATAATAGAGACTATTATAATAAATTTCTGAGTTTAGTTGCAAGAACAATTTTGTATGTTAACATATACACTTTCTTTTTTAAAAGTTTGTATCTTAAGGTGTTTCCCTTTTTATTCTATCATCCAGAAAGCCTAATACCAAGTGTATTGCCCCAAAGCTATAATCCACTGAACTTGTGTGCCTAAAAACATCCACTCTGTTCGCTTCCTTTAGATGTTCTCTCGTTGGATTCTTACTTGCCTCTTCTTGATATAATTCATAGGCAGTTTAAAAGCCTTTTAGAAATGAAAGAAAAAGCAATTTCAATTTTTAAACAAATATAAATGATGGTACATGTTCCCTAGGAGTTAATCATGATATCCCAGAGAAATTAGAATCATTAGCTAGAGAATAGCTTTTGCATAGTGTTGAGCACTGAACAGCTACTGATTAGGAAAAAAGGGAGGAGCGAGGGAATCATGCCTTTTGGGTCCAGGAAAACTCTTGTGCAACCCCTGATAAAAAGTAGCAAAGAGCCACATATTTTCCCCATACGGTGTTTTGTCAGTTTACCAATAGTATTACTTTCTGTGATGGGTTTATGATGTCTATAAAAGGCCCATCTTTTTGTGTAAACATTGCAATAAATAGAAATGATGCATAACTTAGGTCTCTAGGGAAAATCACGGAACAAGTAGTCAGAAGAGGAGGGCTATGGGGGCAAAAGCATCAGCAACCATGCTCCATGGTGACTGTGGCAGCAGGGCTGCAAATAAACAGGCATCTTGATGTCAATATGAGCAAGTCAATGAGTCAATTCTGAATATTAATGAGGTCTTCAGTCTGGTTCTACAAACGGCAACTTATGCACCAAAACCCATTAAGCCAGAGACAAAAGACATTCAGAAGTACAGAACATTGGTAGTGGAGTCACAGACCCATGTGTGTAGGGAAGATAGCATGGGATTCAAGAATTCACTTGCACCTTAGAAAGTCTCCAGGTGACCATTGTACTAAATGTACCATTGCTCATACACCTGTGAACTAGGGTGCATCAACCAGTACATCCAGCAACCTGGCAATAGAGGTGGAGGTTTATCATCACTGACCGCAGCTGTATATCCTTAGCACCATGTTATGCTCCCTCTCCCTTAGCCACCACTGCGTTTGCACTTAGGACTACACGAACAGCCATGTGTTCCGGGCATTCAGATAATATACAATCTCCCATTTATTTATTTTTGTTGTTGCTGTGATTGCCTTAGGGGTCTTCTTCATAAATTCTTTGCCTAGGCCAATGTCTGTAAGAGTCTTTCCTACAATTTCTTCTAGAATTCGAATAGTTTCCGACCTAAGGTTTAAGTCTGTTATCCACTGTGATTTGATTTTTGTGAGAGGTGAAAGCTGTGTGTCCTGTTTTAGTCTTCTACATGTGGCTATCCAGTTTTCCCAGCACCATTTATTAAATAAGGAATCTTTTCCCCAGAGTATGTTTTTGTCTGCTTTGTCAAAGATTAGATGGCTATATGAGGATGGTTTTATATTTGGATTTTCTGTTCTGTTCCACTGGTCTGTGTCCCTGCACTTGTGCCAATACCAGGCAGTTTTAAGAACCACGGCCTTGTAGTATAGTTTGAAGTCTGGCAAATTAAAAAGCTTCTGCACAGCCAAAGAAACAGTCACGAGAGTAAACACACAACCTACAGAATGGGAAAAAATTTTCGCATACTACACATCAGATAAAGGACTGATAACAACAATCTATTTAGAACTCAAGAAAATCAGTAAGAAAAAATCGAGCAACCCTATCAAAAAGTGGGCAAAGAGCATGAATAGAAATTTTTCAAAAGAAGATATAAAAATGGCTAACAAACATATGAAAAAGTGTTCAACATCTCTAATCATCAGGGAAATGCAAATCAAAACCACAATGAGATATCACTTAACTCCAGTGAGAATGGCCTTTATCAAAAAGTCCCAAAACAATACACGTTGGCATGGATGTGGAGAGACAGGTACACTCATACACTGCTGGTGGGACTGTAAACTAGTGCAGCCCCTGTGGAAAGCAATGTGGAGATACCTTAAACAGATTCAAGTAGACCTACCATTCGATCCAGCAATCCCATTATTGGGCATCTACCAAGAAGAACAAAAGTCATTCTATAAAAAAGACACCTGCACCCGAATGTTTATAGCAGCACAATTCACAATTGCAAAGATGTGGAAACAACCCAAATGCCCATCAATTCATGAATGGATTAGCAAAATGTGGTATATGTATACCATGGAATATTACTCAGCTATTAGAAATAACGGCAATATGGCATCTCTTTGGTTCTCCTGGAGAGAGCTGGAACCCATTCTATTAAGTGAAGTCTCCCAAGAATGGAAAAATAAGCACCACATGTACTCACCAGCAAACTGGTTTCCCTGAGTGCACATTTGGGAATAACACCAATTGGGTATCGGACAGAGGTGGGGGCTGGGGGGAGGGGATGGGTGCATACCTACGTGATGAGTGTGATGCACACTGCCTGGGAAATGGACACGCTTGAAGCTCAGACTCAGGGGGATGGGGAGGCATGGGCAATATATATAACCTGAACTTTTGTACCCCCATAATGAGCTGAAGAAAAAATAATTATAAAAAAAAAGATAATATACGATCTCCTGTAGCCTTACAATAATCCTGTGGAATAGATTTTATTTAATCTTGCTTTAGGGAAAGGAAACTGAAGCTCAGAAAAGTTCAGTAACTTGCCCAAGGTAAACCCAGCTGGTGAATTGCAGAGCTAGATTCAAGCTTAGGTTTGTTAGAATTTTTAAGTGTCCCTATGCAGCCTTTTCAGGGACAAACCATTGCTATTTATAATACCAACTCAATTATTGTCAATGCCCAGCTCAGAAATCTCCAGATTGATATTGTCTAAAATACTTCTCTCCTTTAGGAGAATATTTACAGCTTTTCTGCATAATATTCCCCTGCCACTTTCCAGCTATCCTGGCCATTTCTTTAATGCTACTTACTTTTTCTCTCTGTAGTGCTGGTGACTGCAGCTTAGCTCTGGCTTCAAGGGCTTTCCGGAGAGGTCAGATGATTTCGCCCACTTGGAATCAGCTCTAAGTATGCCTCCTCAGTTCCACTCAGCATCTCAGGATGATTGCGTTTCTCCCCAGTGTGACCCGGTTGCCCCCTTGCAAAGCTGGGGATCCGGAGTCACAGCTCTTTAGGTCTGAACTTGTTTTATGTAGGAACTTCAATCATTCTAGGCTCACGCGATGGACAATGACAAGATGGGTCTTAGCATCAATGGGGCATATGGCTCTAGCCACCATACTGATACTTCTTTCTCTTGCTTACGTTATAGTATAATAGTTAAGTCAAACAACTCTATGGGCATGCACTGTGGTAGCCTGAATCATGGCCAGGTCCTCATTCTGGAACCTGTCGATGTTACTTTATTTGGCAAACGGGACTTTGTAGATGTGATTAAGGATTTGGGGATGAGACAGATTATCCTGAGTTATCCGGGTAGGTACTAAATGCGATTACAAGTGTCTTTATAATAGGAGGCAGAGAAAAAGTTACGTGATGGAAGCAGAAAGAGGTGAAGAGGCTATGCTGCTGTCTTTGGCGATGAAGGAAGGGATCCTAAACCAAAGAAGGCAAGAAATAGCTCTGGAAGCAGGAAAGGGAAAGGAAAGGGGTTCTCCCCCAGAGCCACTGCAGGGAGGGGAGCCTGTCGATACCTCGACTTTAGTCCAGTGAAACTAATTTCAGATTTCTGACATCCACAAGTATAAGAGAAAAAAAATGTGCATAGTTTTAAGGACCACATTTGTGCTTATTTGTTAGAGCAGCCATAGGAAACCAATGCACTTGTATTCTGAACTTTCAATAGAATGGCCCACAATATCTGAAATGTTACCATCTTTTTTATCAAGAACACTTTAGAAAATAATAACACCTTCAGAGCATTGCACTCAGTGTTACTAATAAGGGGCTGACTGCTTATCACTGGAAGCCCAGTAATAACCTTAAAAAATATGCAACCCTTCTTTCAGGAAATGTTAATGTGAGTTAAAATGAGTCACAAACTTTGCCTTTTAATATTCTTTCCTCAGCTGATGTAATATAGCTGGGTGTCTTGTGTTTGCAAGAAATGGCAGGAGGGGTCCTTGAGTGTCCTTAAGTATATCCCCCTGCTGACTTTTTAGTGCTAAGGGTCAGGCTGCAGACTGCGAATTTATTTATTTGTGTAGATTTCATATTGTTCTCTTCTGTATTCAGGTCTGTATTAGCTGCTTATTTCTAGTATCTGGGTCAAATTGTAGGTCTGGAAAAATGCCAAACGGCCCTTTACAAAGGTGAAACAGAGGAAAGATGATCAAAGAATGCCAAATAAATGTGCATACTAATTACAGCTGTCACGTTTGTGTTTACCTAGTAAACCAGTTAGAATATTACCACTCCTCCTTCCCAGGCCCACTCTCTTTCCCACCTTCCTGTGGCTTTTAGGAATTTATCTTCAAAACCTCTATTCCAATTAGACTTCACAGAAGACCTTTGGATTTAACTACTTTCTTTTTCAAATTTTATTCTCAGGTGGATAGAGTTAACCACAGCAAATCAGCAAGGTGGATATTTTAGAGAAGTTCTTAGACTCATGAGCCAGTTCTGCTGCTGCTCAGATTTCTGAATCCTACTTGGAGCTCTGCCCAAACCACCTGAAAGCCACCTTCCACTTAGCCACGGCGATTGCAGGGCCCCAAGGCACCGGTTTATCTCAGTAAGGATAGTATCTTACCCATAAATATACTCTGAAAAAGGAAACACAAAGGTGCTTCCTAGCCTTATTTAAAATGACTAACTGCAAGTTGCCACTTTGTTCTTTGTGGCAAGCATTCCTGATTTAAAAACACAGGAGTTTTCAATTTTCACTAGGAGTTATTTATTGTAATTTAAAAATTTATGATTGAAAATCTTCTAAAACTTTTTCCTCAATAATGATTTGTGAAGATTTGCCATTATCTTAAAATTCCTAATGGAGACATTTGAGTCTAATGGACTTTTGACCGTATTTGAACGTACTATCAGTTAAAGCTTTATGGTTTTCATATACGTGGGTGCTGTTTTTATTGTACAAATGGAAAAGCAGTTAATGACTTTAGAGCTGAAGTTGTGTCCTCTTGGTGGGTGGAGAGTCCTTTGCATAACTGATGGTGTGCACACTTCAAGTCTCAGTGGAAATCTCGAAATACTAAGAAGTAACAGGAAGACAAGAGGCTTGGCTAGCAGGCAGAGTGTGGGGCAAGCTTACCCAGGTTACAGAGGCATGGACTAGAAAGCATTCAATTCAGAGAAGAAACTGAAAGTATAAAAACAAAAAAAGGAGAGGGAGAGTTAGAGGTACAAGTTCAGATCAGGCAAGAGGGCTCAAGGGAGGTTAAATTTGTAACAGAGGAGGGATTTGGTCATGGAATTAGAAGAGAAAGAGAAAAGGTGGGATTAGATATTGATTTGTTAGCTTTTGAGATGGAAGTTGGGAGATGTCAGATGGCATCTATTGATTGTTTCAGTAAGGAAAATGCAACTGAGGCCAGAGTTTGAAGAGGGGAAATGTTCAGTACAGTATTTGTGAATATAAACCAAAATTTAAATCCTAAGCCCTGTGCCATCTGATTGAACCCCCTCTTGGCCAAGGGGACCCCAGAAAAACCTTAAAACTGAGTTCTTTGTGGTGAAGAGAAGGGCGATCAGACATGCCTTGTTATGTGGCCCCTCTTTTGGAGTTTAGACTGATTGCAGATAGGACCTAAGGCCTTGCAAGGCAAATCAATTTGCTTAACGGATCCCTTCCAGTCAGTATATTGTGGCTTGCTCTCTGATTAGAAGACTCTCTTATCTTAACTTAAAACATTCCTTCCTACAGATTCCAAGCCTTTAGACAAAGCTTTATTCCTTTAACCAATTACAAATCAAAGACTCTTTGAACCCACCTATAACCTGTAAACCCTATTTCAAAATGCCCTGCCTTTTGGGGCCAAACAAATATATACTTTCCATTTATTGATTCATGATTTTACCTGCAATTCGTGTCTCCTTAAAATGTATAAAATCAAACTGTAACCCGGCTGCCTGGGGACCACTTTCTCAGGACCTCTTGAGATTGTGTAGCTCTGAACTGTAGTAGATCATATTTGGCTCAGAATAAAACTCTTTAAATTATTTTACAGTTTAGTTTTTCCCATTAACATGAATAATGTGGTAGAAAGTCATGATAAGATGAATGAAAAGATTGTTGAACAGAAGCAGGGCCTGGGTGAGACTGCAGATCACAGTCTGCAATAGAACAGTCAGCCAGGCCAGGCTTCCCAAATCCAGCCATCCACATCCTAGGGCCTATCGACATTGTGCCTCAGATATCTAGCTATAGGAACACAGCACATCTTCCTCTACCATCAACTTTACTTGAAATATTTACAGTGAAATTTCAATTGCTTATATTAATATTCTTAAAATTAGGAGCAGAGGAAACACAGGGTAGGTTTCTCCCTGCAGTTGGCAGCAACCATAAACCAAAGACATGCAGGATTCTAAGGTGTTTGTGCAAAGCACTCCAAGAGGTAAAGTGATTCCCACAATCCCTGTCACTTAGATGTCATGTTATCCTTGTTTTAGAGATTTGGAACCCGGACCTCAGAGTGGTGAGCAATTCACCTGAGTTACATAGTTGATCGACAGCAAGGGAACCGAGTGCGGTTGGAAAGACCCTAAAGGCTTCCAAGACCAGGAGGCCATGGAGGGACAGCAGGTCTCAATGAGGCAAGCCAGGGTCTGCTGGAGGCAGAGCCTGGGCAATGCTGGAAGACGACAACGGGACACACTGCTGTTTATTGGTTGTTTGATACCAAAGTCATGGCTTAGCTTTAACAAAATTTTGTAGGCCCCATTCAAAAATTTCAAAACGGCCCTAAACCTTTATCCAGTTGTTGATGATGGTTGTTCCTCTGCCTCCACCTTCCTGTTTCCCAGCCACCAAAACCTCTGCATAGACACCGAGGTTGTCTTCTGTTGTGCATGGATCACAAATTATACAGACTTTAAGAAACTGGAGTAAACTACATTGAAGTAGTTCTAAGTAGCTCAGTTTTCTCTCCACATCATCTGTTTGGGGGGAAGAACAAACTCTAGCAAATTGTTATCTTCCTGCTTCTCCCCAATAGCATACATATATTATGCCAAAGATTTGGGGGCCTTTGAGAGTTTCTATTTCCCCAACTACATATCACTGAGTTCTCCATGGTCTGTATTCAGGCTCTTTCATTATTTTAAAAGACTGTTTTCATGTTAACATTAAAAAGGAATTTTTCATTCTCTTGAAGATTTTAAATCATTATTGTTGTGCATTTAATACATATTTCTTGAGCACAAGTTATATTTTCAACATTCTGTTAAAAGGTACCAAGAGACTTATCTGCAACTCAGGGATCAACTTTAATTGCTACTTAATTTACTTATAAGTCATCCCTGAAACCATTTGCTTTCTGATAGATGGAAATTCTAAATTATTAGAGTAAGGCCAAGTATAGGATGGAGTTTGCAGTGGGCCTGGTTGATCCAGTTTGGAACCTGATATTTCCAGAGAAGCAGGATCCAGAGAGTGTCAGAGTCAGACAGAGGACTGGGGGCTCTAGGTGTGAGCTGAAATTGTTGTGTGTGCTGGAGCTGGAAGGTCACAGCCAAATTCTCACAAACTGTTTCTGAGCTGGAGGGAGCTCAGGGACGCAGTTGGTGTGCTGTAAAATGCATTCGTGAGCTGTGTGCCAGGCAGATGGGAAGTGGCCAGGGCAGCTCCACCCTTAACTTGAATTCCCTTCCTCGGTTCAACTCGTCCGCAGTAGCAGCTGCAGATTAAAAACAGACATAGTGGCTGTGTCTGCTAACCCCACCCTAGTCCCCTACCGCAGAGAGGCGCTGGTGTCTATGTATTGAATGATTGTTTTCAAAAAATGTCCTTCTGACATGATATAACCCTGGCAGGGAAAAGAGGAAATGCTGATTAGAAGATGCGGTCTTTTGTGACCTCAGAAAATTTCTTTATTGAGAACAAGGAGTCATCTGGGTGTTTTGCCTTGGAACCAATATTTCCAGATTCTTTCGTTATATTTTGTCCAAACAGTGGAGGCTGATCAGAGAAATATGTCTGATTTTCAGATTAGACAAGTTAATTGTTAACTTAATACAGAGTTGACTAACCTAACAAGTGTGCATCTGAACTGGCCAGGAGGCCCTCACCCCGTGAGAATCAGTTTTCTGATCAAAAGAATTTTTGAGATCATATCATTCTGCTAAAGGCAACATGGGCTAGCTTTTAATGGAAAATACCAAAAGCATAAGTAAGGCTAAGATATATGACTGCTTTGTGATCATATTTTGAAGCCAAGTTGGTAAAAACTCAAAAACTATTGTCATTTAAAAGTAGTAATGCAGAAACATTAGTCATGAGGAACATAAATGTTGAATTCATAAAGTACCATCTGACAGACATTTTGGGGGTAATGGTAGCAGTGTGATTTAAACAATGACAGCAATAAAACTTAGGGGTTCTATTGCCTCTCAGTCCTTTCCATTAGAGATTCTCATAGCAAGTCTGAGGATGTTTTTACAGGGAGTTTGGAGATTTTATCAGAATGACTTCCTCCTTCATGGATGCTAAGGCAGGGACAGACACACATGCATGCCATTAGCACAGTTATGGAGATTAAATATCTTCTTTAGGATGATTCTGCATTCACTAAACATTCTGGTATGTGAACTATGTTCCAAGCATTGTCAAACTCTGAACATCTACTTACTCTATTTTTCAGTCATTACATGGAAAGAGTGGAGTGTGGGGAGTGGACATAGCACTAAGAAGAATATGCTGGGAACACTGGGGGAAAATTAAAATTATTCCCTAACGTTTGGGAAAATTCAAATACACTTAGGATAAGAAATTTAGAAACCATGAGTATAGCATAGCTGGAAATTAGAAATCAGAGTTTGCTTTAGGTCTGTTAACATAGATATAAGTGGAATTTAATATTTATACTCATGCTTATATTTATTAAGCCAAGTTAGGAACATGATGTTTTTATTTAAAAAAAAAAAAAAACAGTGAGAATTATCTTCACTAATAAAGGCAGTCTTATTGTAAGCAATTACTGTGAACTTCCTTTGCCCCCAAAGTCTATTCACTTTAAGCCCGCCTGAGTAGTAGAAATGCTTTTTCAAAAGGTGAATTCACGTGACCCTCAATTTTCTCTATCCCTTTGGAGAGGCCCGAGTGGTAGACTGCTTTAGGGAAGGCAGCAGTTGATTGAGAGGCAGTGGGTAATTGAAAGTCAGCGGTAAGGGACACATCACTCAGCTCCTTCAGGTCCACCCTCGCTGAGGCCTGCAGCCATGGGGTGGGGTCATTAACAAGCACCAAGAACCCAGACCGTCCATAGGACGCCTCTTAAATCCATCCCTCTTCAGCTCATGCCCCACTTTAAAGCAAAAGGCAATATATCCCTTGTCCTCACTGAGGAATTGACCTTTAATGCAATAATTTGTTCTAAATTTAGATTTTGCCAACTTTACACTGGAGACCAGAGATTGGGTTATAATAGCAACTATTTAACTTTTTTTTTTTTTGTTAATCTCTGGCATTCAAAAAAGAGAGGTCACCTCCCTTGAGCAATTTGCCATCTAAAAGAAAGAAGAAAAACTTAAATGGGAAGGGCATTTTGACATTTACACTCAAAAAAGATTTTTAAACAAGTAACATTTAATAATGATGATGATAATGATGATGACAAGAAAAATGAGGAGGACGAGGAGCTACTAATATGGCATTCTTGCTGTGAACCAGATACTATAAAAGGCTATTTTTCTATCTTGTTTTTGTAGAGACAGGGTCTTGCTCTTTTGCTCAGGCTGGTCTTGAACTCCTGGCCTCAAGCAATCCTCCTGCCTATTTACAGGGGTTATGCCTTTTAATCTTCAAATTAACCTCTTGAGGTTTGTCCTGTTGTTTTAATTTACAGATGGGGAACCTGAGATTTCGGACTAAGCGCCTTGCTCAAAGTCCCACAGCCTAAGGACAGTGGAACTAAGGGTCAAACTCTGGCCCATGTGCCCTTAACCACTACATTTCACTCTTCCCACTTGTCATTCTTCTCAGGTTGAAGGAAAAGGGAAGTAAGTATATTATTGTAATAAATATAGAAAAAATATCTAGAAACAGGAAGAGAAAAGAGACAGTCAAGGTGTAAAAGGAAGAAAGATGGACTGAGAAAGAATAGAAAAGAAGTCAAGGAGAAACAAGAGTGGGGATGTAAGGCAGAAAGGGAAATTGAGGCAATACGCATGTGGACAGTGTACATATGAGCAGGGTGCTCTAGAACAATAGGGAGGTCTGGGTTCAAATCTTGGCTCCTTTTCTTATTCATGTCTTCCTGTGGCACATTAGTCCATCTCTGGAGTATGTTTCCTCCTGGGCAGCCGTCTGCCGGGTGTTTCAAACCCCAGCTTTGTAGCAAGTTCCTTCACCTTTCTCCATAACCCAGGTTTCTCAGTTGTAAAATGGAGATAAAATAAGTACTTACCACACAGCATTATCATCCAGATTAAAAGGCCACATGTAAAATGCCCAGAACACAAATGGTGTGTGCTAAATAAAGATTCATGTTGTTACATGCAAAATGGGAGTCTCCATGTTGGGGATCATTAGGGTTAGATGCTAAACTACAGTAAGGAAGGACTCAAGAAACTATTCTCATTTCTATACTGAGGTTTAAGTCTTCCTCTTTCTCTCCCTCCTTCCTTTCTTCTTTCCTTCCTTCCTTCCTTCCACCTTTTTCAAGGGACCTTTCTTTATCCAGCTGTTAAATCAATGTTTACACTCCTTCTGAGTTGAATACTTTAAAAATCTGGCTTGACCAATGTGACTTCTAATCTCTGCACATAATCTTCCCAAAGCACTTGTCCCCAGTAAACCAGTTTGACAATTTAGTTTTCAAAGTTCAGATCAATTGGTAGAACTAGCCTATTCCTACCACAAAGCAAATATTGAGAGAAAAGAGATTGAAGATCTGAGGTGACCTCTGCCAACCTGTGGCAAATTTACCTCTGCCTCCCATTGGGGTATTTTATTTCTAGTCAGGATGCTATGGAGGACGGAAGTCAGACTGTGATGGAGTTGAAGTGGAAGCTGCCCAGAGGGGCACATGGGAAGAAGAGCTCCAACCAAAAGCAGAAAACAAAGTTAAAGAAAAGAGAAAGAAAAAGCCTCGGAGAGTTGTAAAGGGAACATGAAAGGGGATAAAGAGTAAATGTGTGCACAGTGAAATCACACTCGGATCTTTATTCAAATTTGAAGTGAATAATTATTTTACATAAATCTTAACCTTTTATTTGCCAATTAAGTTCAGCAGCTGTACTTATAAATGTACGTGTCGGCGAGCTGTGGCTTGCTTAAAAATTGAGTGAGAGCAAACTACAGATACTTCCAAACATGCTATGTTTGATGGTTGTTGGAACAAAATGTAAGGATATTTAACTGAGTCATTATTTCTGTAATGGTGCAGGTGAAAGTGTAACAGTTCTTGCTGATGGTTGCTCAGGATTTTTGTACCGTTTACTGGCGATGCCTGCAGTGGGCTATTCTAATTGCTTAGCACTGAAGGCGGCTTCTCACTCGATTCAGGAACGTTATGGGGAGTGAAACAGTATTCAATAAAATTTAGAATCACCATTCCGGTACTTGAGCTTCTGATAGATGTTCTATTTTATGGGTCTAATGAAATGTGAAATCCTAACACAAAATCTGGATTTCAAAAATAAAAATCTATCGTCTGCCTCCAGATTAAGTTAGGGAGAGGCTCTACTCCCCTCAAGCCCATGACTGTGCCCACAGTCTTGTAGATTCCTGCTCACCTTTTCAGTGACAATATCAAACCTACCCTTTTAGTTAAAGATCAGTGCTATGCCTGGAATATTAAAAGCAGATTTTTTTTCCTCCTAGGCCTGATAAGATGTCTCTGTTTATTAAAATAGAAAATATTTAGCTTATTGATATGTTAGCTTGTCACTCTTGGAATCTATTGACTGCAGAAGTATTTCAAAAATTTAAAACACAGTTTATGTATAACCACAGCCTTGTCTTTTCAGGGACATAACTAGATGAGTTTTTATTTTAGGATGAAATAAATTTTTACATACTTCAGAATGCTTCCTTATATTCTGAGTTCGTTTAGAAGTTACCTTATTCTTGAAGCTAACTGCATTTCTGATGCTTTGGGATACTTGGATGGAAATTCCAAATGAGATAACTCTGTAGTACTGCTTCTAATCACAAGATGGCAGGATAATAAAACTTTTGATTCAGTGTTTCACTAAACTTTGCTCTATCTTCTTTGAAAGCTTTCACAATCTTTTTTTTTTTTTTTTTTTTTGAGGGAGTGTTTAAAATAAAAGTGTATATATATATATATATATTTGTTTATTTGTGAGTGATAAGTGTAATGCTAATCAAATATTTGATGAATAGGAATACATTCTTATAAATCCTAACACAAATAATAATTTTTACAAGACCTTTATGCATTTCTGGACCAGATGGGCTCTTTTCCTAACACTCCCAAGAATGGCCTACTGTGAACTATTTGTGTGTCAATTAATTAGTGGAGGTAATTAATTCCTTAATTCCTCAGGTAAGGTAATAATAAACAATAAACCTGATAATTGATCTTAGATTTTAGTGCTACCTAAGAAAGAGAGTGAGAATTTGCACTACTTTCATTTCCAAAAGGTGCATTGAAAAAAGATGATTGATTCCATGTTACCGAACTGATTTAAAACCAGAAAGCAAGACATTAGGATTTCAAAAATAAACATTTTAACTGGGCTTTCCAAAGCTCAGGATAAAAAAAAAAAACCGTAGATAAATGTAAATTTAAATAGAAGTTAAGAAAATTCTAGGTTAAACTAGCATTATGTGTGGATGGGTCTTTGTGGCTCTTTTACATTGGGTTAGAATTTTAATATTTTTCTTAATTTTTATACTTAGCACTAATATTTTATGATTAGATACTTAAAAAAAGAGAACTCAGTTTAGAAAAATATTTTGAATGAAATTGAAATTTTAGAGTGTGAAACCTAAACTATCCAGATATGGTAGCATTATAAGACTTTCCTTTTGTCATTAAATTTTTCTAAAATAATAGTTTAATGTTTTATTTTGAATTTGATTTCTTTTTAGCTTTCTTTAAATAAATAAGTAATGTCAGTTTTAACTATTGAAATATCTTTTTTCTCTCTGAAAGACACACATACACACAGACTTACATGAGCCTAATTTCATTATTTGTAGGCTCTGAAGTAAGGAAAATTATATATTATGTTTCTAATTCTTTTTCGAAATAGTCCTCAAAGCTACCAAGCAGAGACCAAAAAAAAAAAAAAAAGCTCATTAAATTCATTTGAATGAATGAAATCTCTCAAAAACTAACATATTTTATATGTTTGTATTGAGTGCACATTATTTATATTTATGTAAGTATTTATGTAGCATAAATATGATTTTATAGTGCCATATATGTGTTATAATATATGTGTTGAGTGTTAGAAATTGTCATATGTAGTGAATCTGAAGTGTTCTGGTTATGGCTTTTCATAAAACTAAAGATAATATATTTTTCACTTGTCTGTTCACTATAAAAACAGAGATCGTATCTAAGGGAATAAACTGACTTCCAGAAATATGTATATATTTGATATATATCATCATATATGTATATTTGATATATATCATTTTATATATATATAAATGACATACATATATAATTTTTAAGGCAATACTTTTTAAAATACAAAGGTCTTCCTTATTATAGCTGTCTTTAATTTTGAATTATGGAGTGAATTTTGTACTCTTAACCTAATCACATGACTAATGTTTAAATCATATGCTTTGCAATGATTTAAAAATATAAAAAGGCTTTATATTTCCCAATTCTTTTTCTCTAGTTTCAAGCATTTTCTGTGGCTGTCCTAGGGCACAGAACTACTTTACAAAAGTGGAGAAAGAGCGAATGTATCTCTATCTGTTGTATAGTCTCTGATACCCTGTTATTGTCTTGTCAGTTAGGTATTATACCACATAATAATGTATTAATATCTATCTGTGTGGTCTGACTCCCTTACATAATTATAAATTCCCTGATGCCCAGACCATATTTATTTGGTTCACCATTATATCCCCAGTGCCCAGTACAGTACCTGGAACTTAATCAATGTCCCCAAAATATTTGTTGAACAAATGGTTTCTGATCAGTTAGTATTGCATGAGACTGGTTTGATATATTATATTTTACTTCTAAGGCCTAGACACTGTGGCTGTCCCTATGCCCCAAACCCTCCTCCACCAACTCCATTCAAAACTCTCTCCCAGGCACATCCTTCCATTAGAAGATTAAAGCTATATATCTAATAAAGGGCTGATAACTAGAATCTATATAGAACTCAGGAAAATCAGCAAGAAAAAATCAAACAACCCCATCAAAAAGTGGGCAAAGAAATTTTCAAAATAAGACAGACTAATGGCCAAAAAACGTATGAAAAAGTGCTCAACATCTCTAATTATCAGGGAAATACAAATCAGAACCACAATGAGATATTACTTAACTCCAGTAAGAATGGCTTTTATCAAAAAGTCCCAAAACAACAAATGTTGGCGTGGATGCAGAGAGAGAGGAACACTCATACACTGCTGGTGGGACTGCAAAATAGTACAATCTCTGTGGAAAGTAATATGGAGAGACCTCAAAGAGCTACAAGTAGAACTACCATTTCATCCAGCAATCCCATTACTGGGCATCTACCCAAAGGAAAAAAAGACATTCTATAAAAAAGACATCTGCACTAGAATGTTTATAGCAGCACAATTCACAATTGCAAAGATGTGGAAACAACCCAAGTACCGATCAATACTTGGATTAATAAAATAAGGTGTATGTATATCATGGAGTACTACTCAGCCATAAAAAAATAGTGAACTAATACCTTTTGTATTATCCTGGATGGAGCTGGAGCCCATTCTTCTAAGTGAAGTATCATAAGAATGGAAAAACAAATACCACATGTATTCACCATTAAATGGGTACTAATTGATCAACACTTATGTGCACATATGGGAAGAAACATTCATAGAGTCTCGGGCAGGTTTCGGGGGTAGAGGGGATGGGTAAAGTTACACTTAACAGGTGTGGTGCGCACTGTCTGGGAGATGGGCATGCTTGTAGCTCTGACTTGGGTGGTGCAAAGGCAATTTATGTAACCAAAGCATTTGTACCGCTGTAATATTCTGGAAAAAAAAAACAAAAAACAGATGGCACAACTATAAACAAATGCAAGTTGGCAGACTTAAATACTGCTGTATAAATAATTAAATGTAAGTGAATTAAGCACCACAATTGAAAGGCAAAAATTGTCTAATGGAAGAAAAATGTGTCGTAACAACAAAAAAAAACTACAACTAATCACTTTGTATCAGAGGCAGTAACAAAAGCCAAAGTTCTGCTTCACTGTTAAAAACAAAAAAGGAGAAGATTATTAAAGTGGGTTAGCAGGCTTTGCAGTAGGAAAAATCCAAGAAACACATGTTCTCTGTAAAATGAAAATCAGTTGATCATTCACAATTCAGTGCTCATTGCTTTGATAATATCTGGAAGTGACCAACCTGCTTAGGGTCACTTTTCCTTGGAGAAAGAGTGAGGGATCTGAGAAAACGAGAAACAGAACTATGAGCTTCTGCTTTCACCCTGTCTATTCTACTTCCCTTCTCCGCAAATCTTTGGACACCTTGGCCGTTGACCTCTCTCTGTTTCACATTCCACTTTTAATCCATCAGCAAATCCTGTTGGCACCTCCACTGTTCCAATCCTGGTTGGGGCCACTATCATCTCTCACTTAAATTACTACAATAATCTCCTAACTGGTTCCCCTGGTTCTGCCTTTGATCCTTTCACTCTATTCTCAACACACCAGCCAGAGCGACGCTTTAAAAACCTAAACCAGATCATGTCAATTCTCTGCTCAAAAACTTTGACTGGCTTCCCATTTCAGAAAAAAAGGCAAAGTCCTTACAATTGCCAGAGACTGTTTTTTTTATTTCTCCATGTTTGTTCCTGCTACTCTCCCACCCAGATAATATATTCCAGCCACACAGGCCTTTCTGTCATCCCTGAAACCTCAGGGCCTTTGTACTTTCTAGGCTTTCTTCCAGGGATACTTTCTCCCAAGATATCATCATTCCCTCACCTCCTTCAAGTTCTTGCCTTAACATTTCACTCTAGTAAGTCCTTCCCTGAACACTATATTGAAAATCACCACCCTCCCCTGCACCAACAGTCCCTGTCTTCTTCCCATGCTTGATTTTCCCCTAAAGAATGTATTCCCATCTGATCGCTTATTTCTTCATTTATTTTCTGCTTTGGAATCTCAGCAAGTGAACCCACTTGCCAAGCAGCACTATAGGTACTTACCGGGTCTCCATGGGGTAGAAATTTGTTTGCTTTATTCACTGGTATATTCCCACCATCTATTCGAATGCCTGGCATATTTTAGGTGCTCACTGGAGGTGATAAACCTGCTTAGGATCACTTTTCCTGTTCATTCACAAACTCTGTTGAATGAATGAATTCCACAGTGGAGGATGTATTCAAGTCTTCTGGTAAAGCTTCATACCTCACTGATTCTGCAGCAGCCTTGGTGGGAAGATTTTAATCTCCACTGTGGTCAGTAATTTAAGGTCAGAATAAAATATGTTTGCTGCACGAACTTTATCCTTCCCTTTGGGTCAGGCGGGCAGATTTTAACTGAATACTTACAAGGGGCAAGGCGCCAGGCGGAGGAGGAAGCACATGGGTCCTGTCCTCCTGTAGCTCTGTCGGGCCTGCAGGTCACCAGGCTGGAAATTTGCAGCAGGATTCCAGAGGGGAGACTGGGGCGTCATGTGCTTTCCACCAAACCATGAGTAACAATATAAGGCAGAATGAACATAGACCTGGGAAACAAGGGAGACACCTCACTTCTGGCTGGTGTGGGGACTTTGTCTGAGGGGATGGCAGAAGTTCATTGGCAGAGAATAGGAAGAGAGAGTTCTTGTGTACGTGCCGGTGTGTGGGGTGTGTGTGTCTGTGTGTGTGTGCGTGTTGGGATGAGTAGTGTAAGGGAGGCGAAACGTTACCTCTACCTTCTTAGGGTTTCAGCAATGCCTGAGAATTAAATTGACATAAGATGGGTTAATGGGAGAAAAGCATATAAATTTAACATGTTTTACATGGTGTGGGAATCCTCATGAGGAAACGAAGACCCCTCCACCCCCACAATGGCGGAACCTACCTGCTTTTGTATTAGGTCGAACCAAGAGAAGCAATCATGGAAAAGTAACTAAATTATGCAAGGATGGCAAAGGGAGATCATTATTTTAACAAGGTCTGTTCATACAGAATTATCTTGGCCATGACTCCCCATTGAAGAATGCTTCTTTTCTCCTGGTTCGAGGAGGGCATCTTTCCCATAGGAGTTTTTATCTCCCGTCTTCAGGAAAAAATGTGGAGGATTAGAATGCATTTAATCTTCTTGCATCTGCTGTTTTTCAAGTGCCTTTAGCTTGAAGTAATCTTTATGTCAAAGTGGCATATTTTGGGATGGCATATTCTGCCACTCTTCAGTAGTGTGACTCAGGGGCTGAGTCAGAAAAGTGCATGGTATTTTGAGGGGTAGAGTGCAAAACTTTGTTGTCAGGAGTTTTTTTTTTTTCAGTTGGTTGAGCAGTACAGCCTTGAGAGCAAAGGAAAACCCTGAACCTCTACGCGTGTAGGAAATGCGGGGAGAGAGGGAAGCCGCTGTGACAAAGGAAAAGACAAACTTAGACAACCGCGTGGCTTTTCCTAACCGGGGTTCTCCTAGCACACGGCAGGGATTAAGTGATCAGGTTCACACAGGCTCTACGTGGGGTGCCAAACTCTATTAATTTTTCACGGCTTCCTGGAGCACAGTGTTGCAGACATAAGACAATAAAGATTTCAGCTGCGAGAGAGACCGTGGACAACCCGCAATGTCTGGGAAGAAGGGAGGGGAGTGTTGATGCATTTGCCAAAATTGGCTACAAGAAGCTTGGTGAAGCTTTTTTGTCATGAATGAATTGAAAGCACAATTTGCAAAGTTTGTAAAAGTATTGAATGTGGACAATCTGTGTTTTTTTTTTTTTATTTCTTTAAATATCGGGGATCTTGCTGCTCATTGCACGTTAAATCCTAAAGCCCCAGCAGAGCAGACGTGATGTGCCTGCTTTTCCTCCCTGAGTTGGGAAAAATAAAACCACAAAAATATCCTGGGTACTGAGAGGGAGCTTTGTACACAGAGTTGAGTAATAAATGCGGGTTTTCTTTTCAGCACACAAGAGGAATCCCACTATTTGGTGGCAGTTGCCACAAGGGTGTGCCTCAGCAGCTTTGGTGCACTAACGAGGCAATCAAGGTCAGAACCCTCAGCATCTGTGGCTCATGTGCTGATTCTCTTGTTCTGCAAGTGCAGCCTCTAAGTCCCCATGCTGAGCTTTCTCCAATGCTTGCACTCCAGTCTGGAAGTTTCTATTCGGGGCACCCTTTTGCTTCTTGCTTACTCTACTCTTCAGGTACCAGGCTCCTCCTGGGCCCTCCCAGGTGACCTACATGTGTGGCTTTTCCTTGCATCCTGCACCTCACTCTTGACATCCCCAACATATCCTGGCCACTCTCCTCCCATTCTTGTCAGTGCCCTTTTCAAAATGCCCCCCGAAAGAGCCATCTGATAGGTGCATTCACTCCAAGGTGTCAGCAACAACTAAAGGTGTCATCCCTCCATTCTTAAAGGTGAACCAGGAGTTAGACAATGCACTACCCAATGTCACGTGATGGGAAGAGGGCTGTTTGGGCCAAGGGCATGCTGACGTGGCCTCTGTTACCACATAAATCCAGCCCTTTGGCAGGATACACTGACACGTAGAGATCATAAGTTCCTACCGCAAAACATTGGTGAATAAAAATGTTCTGTTTTCTTCTTAGAACTATGTGTCAACATAAGCCAGAATCAGAAAAAAAATGACTTTAATGTTTTTCATTTTCCTTTTTCTCTCCTTTTCAGTACAGCAGGAAGCTTTTGTAAACTAATGGAACATAAGCTTTCAAGGTTTCCCTTATGTCTTGGTTCCCTTACCACAGAAAATTCTTCAAAACGTTTTAGAAAAAAGGCAAGTTATCTGTGAGGAAAGAGTTTTAAAAACTAAAGAATTATAAAGAAACCTTGTTTGAAGCATGGGAATAGGCTAACAGTATAAGAAATGTGAAGATTTAACTTGGAAAGCAAAGAAAAATATAGATGTGAACCAGTAGAAAAGATAAGAACAAAGAAGTTGAACATTGGGCTACTTCTTTTTTAGAGCTGGAATAGAGTACAAACTTGGACACTATGAAAAGAAGTGAATGGAAGAAAAAAAAGAAGAATTTAGAAAAAGTCTTTAGAAAAAAGGCATTGGGACAATATTAAGCTATAAATCTTTTGAATTTTTATTTTGTCTGAAACATTTTTAAATATATGTCATCCTTTAGGTTTGACTAGCTTTGTTTTATTGCAACACTTTAAATTTCTGTTGAAAATTTGAGCTAGTACCTGACTGAAATATTCTTCATGAAGAGAAGTAGCTCTAAGATAGGACACATCTAGGAGAAAGGCAAATGGAAAACACCGGCAACAAAAAAAGAAAAAAACTCACAATACCACAATTATAAAGGTGGGTTCGGCGCAGTGGCTCATACCTGTAATCCCAGCACTCTGTGAGGCTGAAGTGGGAGGATAGCTTGAGGCTAGGAGTTTGAGACCAGCCTGAGCAAGAGCCAGACCCTGTCTCTACAAAAAAAATGAAAAAAATAAGTTGGGTATAGCGGTATATGCCTGAAGTCCCAGCTACTTGGGAGGCTGAGGCAGGAGGATCATTTGAGGCCAGGAGTTTGAGGGTGCAGTGAGCTATGATGATGCCACTGCACTCTAGCCTGGGTGACACAGTGAGACTCTGTCTCAAACAAACAAACAAAAAAGTTCATTTGCAACATGTGGAAGGAAGTACTGGGCAGCGGCTAACATTTTTGTGGTTAGATAAAGATCTGGATTTGAATTTAGACTCTGCACCTGATGGCAATGTGGCTTGTGGACAACTTAACCTCATCTATCTGCTCAACCCTGAACTCTCTGCCTAGAACAGTGCCTGTCACACAAAGGCAATGCAGTTAGTGTTTGTTGAATGAAAGACTCACACAACATGTATAATAATTCTTACCTAAAGGGGTTGTGGTAAGGGTCAAATTAGACAATATCTAGTAGCTTATCATTATTAGAATATATTTTGAATTGAAACTGGGCTATATTCTGGGTGATGCAGAGCTACACGTGCAAGGGAATCATTTTGCAGGCCCTTGACAGGTATTCTAAGAGCCAAAGTTGTACTTAGGTATATGCAGCCCCAGAGCTTCTGCTATGTCACCACCTCATGGGTGGGTCATCTGTACCCCACAACTCTAACACTCCTGCCCTGTAGATTGTTGTATACCTCCTCCCCTAATGCACTATATAGATGAATAATTCATAGTCCCATACACAGGGCTTAGCACATACTAGGTGCTTAGTGAGTGATTACTAAATGAATGAATGAGAGGAAGCTAACAGAGAGGGTGACAGAGGGGTCAGGGCACCATTGCCAAAAATCTCTTTGCAGCCCATGCAACTCTTGGCTCTCACTAGGTCATCCTTCTCTCGCCAGACCAGCGCGGTGGAGGAGTTGCAGGTTGCAGCCCCGGGATTCCTAAGTATGCCCTCCATGCTCAGATCGAATTTTTTGGTCAAGGTGCAAAATACTGGTTTCCTTAAACCCAGTCACTATCTCCTGAGGTAAAACCAAGGCTTGGGTGAATGTGAGGTATGGATAAGTAAAAATACATGGATTCAAAGAAGTTTGTGATTAAGGGAAGACAAGAGACACAGTACATGGGAAGAAAGGGTAAAATCCCCACAGCTGGCCTGGACACGGAATTAGCACAGCGGCTGCACGTCCTTCTCAACCTTTAAGACTCCTGTTGATATGGAGGCAACATGGTTGTGGACATTACCACCCCAGCCCTCTGTCTTGCCCAGATCTATACACAAAGAAATGCTGGGTAAAATAAGTATTTAGAATGTTATATCTTAGATAAGTTCAAATGCCTGAACATAAACTAATTAGGAGACTGAGACAAAGAGAAAACTGAAAGTTGAAGCCAAGTGGTCCTTGGCAGTGTGTGATACGGGCTGGTCTTCCAACACCGGTGAGGTGTTAGGAAGCTGGCACTGGACGCCATGAATAGTAGAACTTTGAGTCCAGTCCATGAATTAGGAGAGGATTAACTGAGGGTGGGGTATGAACATTAACAGTATTCGCAGGGCAGGGACTTGGCCAAGAATGAGAAGCCGATGTTAAAACTGGTTTGGAACCAATGAAACTCATAAAACTTTAGTAGAGTCACGTGCCACACTGTACTCGGAAGCACATTATCCTCTACTTCCCAGTTCAAAGCACAGGAAGCATTTCCACAACTTCCACCAGAAATGAGCTCAGTCAAATATTATAAAACACACCAGAAAACTCACCACTGATAGAGGTTCAAACCACAAAACAACTGTGACCATTCACACTCAGAATCTACAGGTTGTAGAATTATTTAATATATGAAAGGAATTCTTAGAATAAATATCTCAAACTATCTCAGAGAGATAAAGGAATGAATGGAATTTATGAGATAAATTCAGGATATCAAGGAAAAGAACAATTGGATTTGTTAAGAACAAAATAGGAATTCTAGAAGTGGAAATATGATAATTAAGGTAAGATAATTGACAGTTAAAATAATTATTACATAAACAGTGGGCTAGATCCAGTGGAAGGAAGCATTTGTGAATTAGAAACTAGATCTGAGGAATTCACTCAGAATGCAACACAGTGGAAAAAAGAATTGGAAATATGAAAAAGTTGTAAGATACAGAGAAAATAATTAAGAGCTTAAACATAAGCACTAGCAGAAGTTTCAAACGTGAATATAAAGAGAATGGGGCACAGGCAATGTTCAAAGTGATAATGGCTAAAAGTTAGCCAGAATTGAAGAAAAGTAGATAGAGACGGCTTTACCTCCGGGCTTAGTTTTTTCAAAGAGCCTTGCCCAATCCCACAAACTGGGCTGGTTTCCCTGGATCTGTGCTCTAATTTTATATATTTCATCATCACCCCTAATGCTATTTGGGCTCAGGAATGATTTCTTATTTGTCATGTACATCAAGTGCCTAATATCCTTGGCACATAATAGGAGCTTGATGAATGTATGTACAGGAAGCAAAGAAGAAAGAAAGAAGGGAAGGAAAGAGAGAAGGCAATGGAAGGAGGAAGAAAGGAAGGGCAGAACAAAAAGACTGGATGGATCGGGGAGAGAGATAGAGAGAGAGAGAAGATAACTGATCAGCCTTAAATACCAAAGAACTTCTTGAAAAGGTATTTATGTGTATGCATATACTGTATATGTATTACACTCCTACATACCCACACATACACACTGGGTATTACATAACAAAACTTATTATTTTACATATAAACCTATTAATTGTTACATAAAGGATTTTCGCTATTTCCAGAGAGGCAGGAAAATAATTTCCAAAGTTGGAAATGCTATATATCCAACATCTTCTCAAGGTACAGCCATGATGAATAGCTATGAGTAACAAGTTGTAACAAAAACAAGTATAAAGTTAGCAAGTACAGTAAATGCTTAGTGCTTACTTGGCAATTGACATCCTGCCTGACTTTTGAATGTAGCTTGCAGATTCAGGTGATTGAAGTATTTTCACTTTCTATTCAAAATTGAACCAAGCTGTATCTGCACACCCTCTAAAAGTTGACATATTCTACCCTAGAGACTCTGACTTTTCAGCAGTGGTTGACATGATAAATGCTGATGTTCAATTTATAAGAGAATTTTCTTTTTAAAAAAAATGAAAATTTGAAGTTATAAAAGTCACGAGAAAAATGTTTGTGGAGTAATTTCAGTACATTTTATGGTATAAACTTTATCTTTCAGAATAAATTTTAATAAACTTCATAGAAGTATGTGAGGAATAAACTTCCACCTATTGAAGACCTCTGTGCTATGCTCGCCATTGGTGAGCCACGTACATTATATCCTTTTATCTTTCCCCAAACTCTGCACTTTAGAGATGAAGAAATTGAGGCCAAATGAGCTATGTATAGTGCCTAAAGTCACACAGCAGAAAAAAGAATAGTTGACATGAGCCTGGCTGTCTCCAAATCCCTTCCTCTTTGTTCTATCAAGTACAGATGTTTTCATAGATTATCTGGATTGTTGTAAGAGTCTATGTGAGCCGTGTGAGCATGAGTGATGTGAAGACTTAGCACTACATACTTTTCTATCCAGCAGTGAGAGAGCACCCGATTGCAAAACCATCCTCCCACTGTAAGCAACAATGGAATAAAACTACATAGAGGAAGCACCCCTCCCAGACATGGGACATAGACAGCACAGGACTATGATCCCTACGACAGGGGAAACACATAAGTGAGCCCACCATCACCCTACTCTTTTGCCTGGAAGCACTTTTTGGACCAAGGTGCTGGGTATGGAGCCCACACAGAGCTTGGAGTTCTCACTGAGCTGATGGGCAGAGACTGGAGTTCAGAAAGTGGGAAATCTAAGACGGATCCTGGAGTGTTGGATTGGAATTGAGGAAATGGGGACTCAAGTTTATAATAAATATAGAAATAAATGTAGATGTAAATAAGCATAAGTGTATACATACATATTTTCTAGTGCTGTCTACTGAGAGGATTTCAAAGAAGCAATTACCAAACCCCGACAGCCATTACCAGAACTAGAGCCCAGATCTTTGCTTCCAAATACCATTTTCCTCTAAAAGGAACTAGGGCTCCTCAGAGAGATGGCTAATTTTAGGTCTGGGTCAGAGAAAGTACAACACAAGCCTGAGATATCTTGTTGTGCCAAAAAGTAATAAAATGCTCAAAGAAGAGGGACCTGTCAAACAATGCAAAAGCTCGATAAGAAATAAAGAAACTTTCAAAAATCATAAAAGCTCCTATTGGTCAAAGCAGGGATAATTTGAACATGAAAATAAATGTAGACACTGGTAGATTCTAACTCACTGAATAAAATAAGAAAACGTGAGACCATAAAGATATAAATTAATGAATAAAAACAGTTTGATGAAGAATGGCATATTTACATATTTTCAAAGTACTGTCTCAAAAATACATATTCATTACAAATGGGAAAAGAGTAATTTCATAGTGAAAACATCTGGCAGACAGGATGCTAACCAAGTGATCAAAGTGCACATCATGAGAGAGAGGAAAAAAGTGATACTGTGCATCATCTGATAGGAGGCACCAAGAAGAACACAGCACCACCTCTGTGATATCCCTGCCAAAGATGCATCACCCAAATGGAATCATAGGAAACATTAGACAAATCTAAACCAAGGGCATGCTATGAAATAATTGGTCTATAAATCTCAAAAGTGTCAAGATCATGAAAATCAAGGAAATTTTGAGAAACTTTTCCAGACTGAAGATTAAAGAAACATGACCCCCCCAAAAATGTAATACCTGTGTCTGACCTGGGTCCTCATTCTGTGAAGACATCGGGACAATTGGAAATTGGGCCTGGGTATTCAATGGTAG